>NW_007727248.1:102842-118219 GCF_000696425.1 Galeopterus variegatus
TATCATGGAATGCATTGTGCATGCACCTTCTACCTTCATGTGCATGTTTCATTTATACTGGTGTTCAGTGTTTTTTAAATCCATTTTGTATGTATTACAATTATAATTTTAAAATACATACATACATTGTGCTCTAAAGGAGACAGTAAAGTGCAATAGAAGTTCCATTAGTTCAGGGTCTGAACACTGGTTTGCTAGTCCTATCTCTGTCATTGACTAGTTAAGTAACTCAAAGTAAATTACTTTGATCTTTTGAACCTCAGGTTTTATCCGTAAAGTGATGGTAAATGATCTAAAGGATATATCCTCATGTATTCCTGCTCTAAAATGCTATGGTTTTATGATATATTTTTGAAGAAATGGTTTATGGGAAAAGGATTGAATAGTTGAGTTATAGTTTTTATACTGAATGTACAATTCAATCCAGAAAATAACTTCAGTTCAAACTAGGTTTTAAAATGTACCCTCTATCTGATGTATTGTTATTTGGTTAATGATATGTGTGAGTGGGCCATGTTCTTTTAAATGGATGATATCATTTGACTAACTTGCTGTATTAGTCCATGTTATGTTGCTATAATGGAATACCTGGACTGGGTAATTTATAGAGAACAGAGGTTTATTTGTCTCACGATTCTGGGACAGCTGCATCTGGTGCAGGCCTCAGGTCCTACTCATGGGGGAACGGCAGGTAGCCAGCAGGTACAAGCACATCATGTGGCGAGAGGAAGCAAGAGAGAGAGGAGATGCCAGGGTCTTTTAAACAACCAGCTCTCATGGGAACTAATAAAGTGAGATCTTACTCATTAATCCCCCCACCCCCACCCAAGGAGAGCATTAATCCATTTATGAGGGGTCCACCCCCATGACTCAAACAGCTCCCAACACTGCCACATTGGGATTGGGTATCAGATTTCTACCAGTTTTTTGAGGGGATGGTAACATCCAGACAGTATCACCTGCTAAATCTAAACCACTTACAAAGCTGGTCTCACTGGGGCTCCAAAATTACTTATGTGATATTGCAGGAATTGCCATGTGGTGTTGGGAAGGGTTAATGAGTAGGGCACTGGTAGGTACTGCACTATGTTTATGGGGAATAAAAGAAGGGTTAGGCCTGAGTTCTGAACCTGAGAAATGTATAATTTCTTTGGGGAGTGTGGACAGTAGACAGGTGCCAAGTGCCCACTTGGAAGAGAAGACAGTAAGTGCTCAAAGAACTAAGAACTATCTATGTGGTCTGGGTGAGCTGGATTGCACTGGGCCAGCTTTGTGAGCAGCTGAGGCTTCAGCTGACTTTGAATAGAGGACATTAGATTTGTGTTGCTGAGGGGGACAGGGAAGCATTCCAGGNCAGCTTCTCTATAATGTATAGGCCCTCCCCCCCCCCCGCCAAAAGTTATACACTTCTATACTCAAAAGCACTAGAGCCGATACTACCCTCCTTAGTACCCTGGGTGGGGGACTTCTGAACTTATTTCCCCACCTAAGTTTTCTAACCTAAAGAAATGACTATAATGGTAGAGAGATTTCAAACCCGATAAGAAAAAACAGGCCCATGACTGGCCAATAAGAAGAATTGGGTGATAGTCACCTGCAGCCAACCTAATATTGCAATGTGGTGACAATGCCAATTTTTATACATTGGGTTATCCCTCTGACCTACCTTCCATTAAAAGTACTAAATCCCTAAAACCCAGGTAGAAGCAAATATTCAATGCCAGAAAAATCTGATGTCTAATCATAGCTCAAATTTTTAATGTCTTTTATCAACCCCTCATACAGCTGCCAGGTAAGAAATGCTCATATTTTTCAAATCCTTGGAACACAATCATCTTTAAACTTCGTGAGTTAAGAACGGTTGTGTTGTGCGCTTGTGCAAATTCAGAGAGTCTATCATGGAATGCATTGTGCATGCACCTTCTACCTTCATGTGCATGTTTCATTTATACTGGTGTTCAGTGTTTTTTAAATCCATTTTGTATGTATTACAATTATAATTTTAAAATACATACATACATTGTGCTCTAAAGGAGACAGTAAAGTGCAATAGAAGTTCCATTAGTTCAGGGTCTGAACACTGGTTTGCTAGTCCTATCTCTGTCATTGACTAGTTAAGTAACTCAAAGTAAATTACTTTGATCTTTTGAACCTCAGGTTTTATCCATAAAGTGATGGTAAATGATCTAAAGGATATATCCTCATGTATTCCTGCTCTAAAATGCTATGGTTTTATGATATATTTTTGAAGAAATGGTTTATGGGAAAAGGATTGAATAGTTGAATTATAGTTTTTATACTGAATGTACAATTCAATCCAGAAAATAACTTCAGTTCAAATTAGGTTTTAAAATGTACCCTCTATCTGATGTATTGTTATTTGGTTAATGATATGTGTGAGTGGGCCATGTTCTTTTAAATGGATGATATCGTTTGACTAACTTGCTGTATTAGTCCATGTTATGTTGCTATAATGGAATACCTGGACTGGGTAATTTATAGAGAACAGAGGTTTATTTGTCTCACGATTCTGGGACAGCTGCATCTGGCACAGGCCTCAGGTCCTACTCATGGGGGAATGGCAGGTAGCCAGCAGGTACAAGCACATCACGTGGCGAGAGGAAGCAAGAGAGAGAGGAGATGCCAGGGTCTTTTAAACAACCAGCTCTCATGGGAACTAATAAAGTGGGATCTTACTCATTAATCCCCCAACCCCCACCCAAGGAGAGCATTAATCCATTTATGAGGGGTCCACCCCCATGACTCAAACAGCTCCCAACACTGCCACATTGGGATTGGGGATCAGATTTCCACCAGTTTTTTGAGGGGATGGTAACATCCAGACAGTATCACCTGCTAAATCTAAACCACTTACAAAGCTGGTCTCACTGAGGCTCCAAAATTAGTTATGTGATATTGCAGGAATTGCCATGTGGTGTTGGGAAGGGTTAATGAGTAGGGCACTGGTAGGTACTGCACTATGTTTATGGGGAATAAAAGAAGGGTTGGGTTCTGAACCTGAGAAATGTATAATTTCTTTGGGGAGTGTGGACACTAGACACGTGCCAAGTGCCCACTTGGAAGAGAAGACAGTAAGTGCTCAAAGAACTAAGAACTCTCTCTGTGGTCTGGGTGAGCTGGATTGCACTGGGCCAGCTTTGTGAGCAGCTGAGGCTTCACCTGACTTTGAATAGAGGACATTAGATTTGTGTTGCTGAGGGGGACAGGGAAGCATTCCAGGTCTTCAAGACTACAGAATTGTAAATGGAGCTGAGGATATCTTGTGTTCAGACGTGACATGTATCAAAATCAAAAATCTTTGCTTACAGTTCAACCTTATACTTTTCCTGGACTCTTTTCCCCTTAACCATATGCTGACTTTACAGCATAAGATATACTTGTTTAGAAGAGTCAAGGAGGCTGCTAGTGAGAAAATTGTAGTTGTTATATATTAATATAATGTAATCAGGCATCTGTTTTCTCAGTTACACAAAAGTTCGCATGATAACAGCAACGACTAAGAGAAATACAATTTTTAAAAAAGATGAAGGAAAGAGAAAGGCTCTAGGTCTGAGACATTCTGGTATTTTGATGAAAGTGGAAAGGGATCATCATTTTGGGGTTATCAGGTTTAGAAACATCAGATGGTGATGAAAATGTCCATAAGCTGATGAGAATCCATTTAACCAGGATGATTTTCTAAAGCAACCAGAAATTTCTGTGTGTACTGAACAAGAATCATGCCTGACTCTCCACCCTCTAACAGCCAGTGTTGATAAAGTTTAAACACTAAGTAAAACTGCACATGATTATGTGAGTTTCTTTTCCTGATACTCTTGGAAGAGCTTATTGATTTGGGCATGATTTACCCACATTGACGAGGAAGAGCACTTATGTTTGAAGGCTCCTTTGTTGCAGTAGATTCACAGATGATTTGCACTATGTACTTTCTATCGCTTAGAGAGAACTGTTTTGTATTTCTTGCCATCCAAGTTCCTTCCAAGTTATTACATTGGCCTTTCCAAAAGACTGGCATTCCATGAATAGAACTGTTCTATCAGATACTAAAATATAGTAAATAAATAAGGACTTGGTTTAGACCAGTCAGGGAAATGTCTCTTAATTTCCTACTGTGACACTTAGAGAGAACTGTTTTGTATTTCTTGCCATCCAAGTTCCTTCCAAGTTATTACATTGGCCTTTCCAAAAGACTGGCATTCCATGAATAGAACTTTTCTATCAGATACTAAAATATAATAAATAAATAAGGACTTGGTTTAGACCAGTCAGGGAAATGTCTCTTAATTTCCTACTGTGACATACAAATTAACTTCTAGAATGTATCATCTCAGGAAGTCACCTTCAAAGGTTAAATTTTATGGGTACAATTAAGTAATATGATCAAAATCAGTAAAGGCAGTTTTACAAAGCAGTGGGGTGCTCCTAGAACTACTTTCTCAAAAATAAAAAAAGTTCTAGTAGGACTTAATTAAAATATTATAAGACAAAATTATTATAGATTATTAAAGGAAGGTAGAGAGACATTAGGATTACATTTGTCCCAAGAGAGCAATGACAAGAATGGCACCTGTTCCTCTCTCATTTCCATAAGTATCTCTGGAGGTCATTTTAGAAATAAAGGATCAGTAAGGATTTATAATTCAACAAGCATTTATTGAGCATATTACATGTGGTGTTCACTATTCTGTGTATTATGGAAACATAGATGGAACTAGCTTAGAAAACAGATAAATGAATCAGTGGCAATGATAGATTATAATAATCATACTAAAATAAATATGGAATTATCATGGAAAATAGATATATGAATAAGTAACTATAATGGATTATAATAATCACTCTAAAAGAAATATATACAAAATGACATGAGGCTTCATGGATAACTGAATAGGAACTTTCCAGGTAGGAAAAAAGAGAGAAGAATATCCTAGAAGAGAAACAGAACACCCACAGCATTGAGGGACATATGTATTTCAGGCTAACTAAACCTGAAAATGTCAAGGAGGGATGAAAAAATTGGAGAAAAGTAAAAGATAAAGCTAGAAAAATAGGTTGGGACTGGATATCAAAGAAATTTTTCTGACCCGTGCTGATATTTATGAGTGTTTCTCAAAATGATCAAGATCATCTCCTTTGCATGCCATATTCAGCAAGGGGTGAGTGGGAGGAGACTATTAAAATATAGGATCCTGGGCCGTGTTGCTAACGCCCTGAACCTGAATTGTAGGGAGTAGGTTCTTGGCATCCATAATTAACTATCTCATCCCACTCCCCAACACATACCACGTGATTCATTTTCACACCAAAGTTTCAGAATCTCTGCAAGACAATAAAACTTACTCATTATGTTTCTCTGTTCTTTGAAGAAGTTTCAGAAACAAATAATTAAAATATCATTTATTAAGAATATAAGATCTGGGGGAAATAGTTAAAGCTACTTTAAGAAAGTTCTTGAGAAAATTAGTTTAAACTTCCACTAAACATGAGAAAGAACTTTCTCTAAATGATGGTTATTAAATATAAGGAATTACTCAGTGATGCTATTAAATCTCCTTGAAGGTGGGGCATGAGACATGTTAACATCCAAGAGACCATCTTTCTTTGCCATGTTCCAAAACAAGGAGTTAATGAAAATTGAAGCTAAGTTCTATATTTTCCAAGTTGTGCCAGAAGCAACACTCCAGAACACTCTTTTGGTATAGCCATTTGACTACTTTATTTTAATTAAGTTAACTTTATTGGAAAAAATGTATATATTAGCATTCTCATCATGGCTAAAAAAAATCAAGCTCTCATGCCAATGTAGACTGTACTGAAAAATATTAATTACATAACTGTATGCTTGAATCAATATTCATTTAGAAGTGTTAAATCTCTTGTCTGTTTTTCTCTTCATGGACAATAGCTGTTATTCTACACCCATCAATCTGTAGAAAGCTAGAGGAGTGTTCAAAGACATAAGAAGAGGGAGACACTGGAGGAGTGTTTTGCATTTTACTAAGACACGAGAATGAGCCCTGGTCTGGAATAAGGTGGACCTCAGCTCACAGCAACAAGGATCCGTTCTGGATTTAAACCCATAATTGCTTTGCACACAGCTCATCTACTCCAGATTGCCAGAATTCTTCCGTATTTTTTTATTCGAAAATGAAGCAATGGGAAATCCTATTTTCATATGTTTAGGCAGTTAATTGCAGTGTCTTTTCTTGGCAGAGATGGTGATACTGTCACATTCTAGAAGTAGTTCATTGGTAGTATGCCAGTGCCTGCCATTAATTGAGCAAATTAGTTTTGGCATGTTGACCTGAAGATATTTTTTTAAAAACTCATACAGATATTTCTTACCAGTGATATATAGCTCTGTCACTGTCCCTATCAACACCGACCAAGGCGGTTCTAGGAAGATGTGCCAGGCAAAATTATTTACCTCAAGGCCTTGCATTTTAGCAAAATAAAAGCCACACAAACAACAGTAATAACCACATGGTTTTGATTGTTAGAGACCTGAGAAATAATTTATAGAATACCATGTTCTCTTAAATAATGTTAAAATTATAAGTAAGATAGTGCTATTAAATGTGAATTTGGAAACCAACTTTACCTCTTACCTGGATGATATTGGGCAGCATTTTTAATCTCTCTGGGCCTTATGCTTTCCATTTATAAGCCAAATAGTAATATCTACTTAGGACAATAGCATGTAGTGAATACAAACAATTATTCTTATACTAGCTAAGAGACACTGAAGGCTTAGTATGTGCCAGGCACTGTGCTAAGCATTTTAAATGCACTATAAAATGTATTTTCACAATCATCCTGTGAAGAAGACAATATCATCCCCATTAAGAATATTAGGAAAATGAGATGCAGAGAATTTAAGTAACTTCTTGGAGGCCACAAAGTCGGTGGCTGATACACTACAGTACTTCAGGAAGTCTACTTTGATAATATCCTGTAGCATGGTGTGTTTTCTGTGGCATTCCTTGTATGACACTTCAATGTAATTATTTAATTATATGTCTCTCTGCTGGTCTATAAGCCAGTTGAGATAGGGAATGTATTTGCAAGTTCTTCATTTGTTTCCTGGCTTCTTGCACATCAAGCGCATAATGTGTGCTTAATATGTTAGCTTCTTTGCCATCCTTGCTTCCACTGTAGAAAGTCACCACACTGAAGAATCCCAATAAATGAGTTTGAAGTCTATCATTCATTCATTTTATTTATTTCTACATGAAAGCACCTGACTTTAAGTGCTAAATTTCAAAATGCATTGTTTACCTAAGATTTGGAGCCCCAAATCAAGAAATTAAGTTCTTTTCTAGCTAACTGAATTCCTTTATAGTTTACCTAGTTAAAATTTCTAGTACATTAGACTTTTTTTTTAGGATTATAGCATGGAAACATACAGAATTTTTTCCAAAAGAGTTTAATTAATCAAATTAGAATTTATTTTGAAAAGGAATTTGGAAGTAATATGGTTGATTTCATTTGTCCTACTATGTGAAGTTTATGATATATTGTTAAATAAGCATATTTAAATATAAAAAATTGTTTTTTAAGTATTATAAGTTAATGCCAGTAGTAGTATTAACAATTTGTATATAGCCTTTTAAATGTTTTAACCAGATTTAGTTTCAAGTTACATATAACAAAACATCCAAATAGTTATTTCTCTTTTATGTAGGATGTGTGTGTGTGTGTGTGTGTGTGTGTGTGTGTGTATTTATAGGTAGTTCGGGGACAGTACAGTGAACAGAGTCATTAGGACCCAGACTCCTCCTAACTTTGTGGTCTGCTATACTTAGTATATGGCTTCTATTCTCAAGTTCATTTTTTAATCTAAGATGAAGGCTAGTATTCCATTTTTCATCCAGAAAAAAGTGAGAGGGCAAAATGGTGTGTTTTGTAGCTGTGTTAGTACCCTTTAAGGAGTTTTCCGAGGAATACCTCCCTCCCAATTTTTTCTACTTTCATTACCCCGAGTACCCTCAGCTGGAAGAGAAACTGGGAATATAGAGTATTTTAGCTAGGCACATTCTACCTGATTAAAATTGAGATTCCCCTAATGAATATTAGGGAGAAAGAAAAATGAATATTAGGTGGACAACGAAGACAGGATTCCAAAAACAAAGATTAAATGATTTCCATAAAATTAGATTGGAAATTAGCAAGAATTCCAGGAAGAGAAATCAAAACCTGTTCTTTGAATCTGAACTCAAATTTAGGTGTTCTGCAACTCACTTAAAAGACTTCTGTTCTACATGTTTGGGAGAATTAAGATAGGAAGGTTGCCTACATTCTAGAAGAGAGGATGCCAACTCTTGTGTGAGGAGGGGGGCTTCATTTCTCAGAAGCCTTCTCTTGCTGAGTTGTACTGGCAGATGGAAGTGACAATGAAGTCTCAATGACCCCCATCTTATGAGGAATTTGAAAAAAACTGGCAAGAGTTAGGCTTGAGGTGGCAGTTCTTGCAAGCAAAAGCCCTTCATTAAGCAAGTTGCTTGACCTCTCTGAGTCCCAGTTTTCTCAGCTAGTATCTACTTCGTTGGGTCATTATTAGGATTAAATGTGTTAATGTGTGCAGAGAGTTAGGCTTGAGGTGGCAGTTCTTGCAAGCAAAAGCCCTTCATTAAGCAAGTTGCTTGACCTCTCTGAGTCCCATTTTTCTCAGCTAGTATCTACTTCGTTGGGTCATTATTAGGATTAAATGTGTTAATGTGTGCAACACACTAGGCACAGTGCCCAGATGTAGGAGTACTAAATAAATGAGTAGCTATTTTTTGTTATCTTGTCCCTCCCAAAAGACTATATAGACTTTTTGATAATGTGGGTGCTCTCCTGTTCTTTTTCATTATGTCTACGCCTATCAAGCTTCTGGACATACAGTAGAAAACAACAAGCTAAGGTCTCTGCCCTCATAGAAATTGCATTATTTTGTCATTGACAGTCCTGGAGGAATTACTTATAGAGAGGCGATAGTGGAAAATATGGAAGGGAAAGACTTCAACAGAGATGTGAAGTAGTGATTCTTGCATTTCAATCTGTAGATGAACCACGTGGCTAGTCAATAGAAATGGAGTTCTGAAACTAAGGTCTGAGAAGGGATCAGGAATCTGTATTCTACCCTAAATGTTCCTGATGCACATGATTCATGAATCACTGTTTGAAATGGTGGTCTAGGAAATGGAGGAAAGAAAGCCCTATGGGCTATGGTGAGAGCTTCTCAGGACATTTCCTAGGAAAACTTTTGGTCTGTTTCTTTATGGTAGTTTAGTCTAGCTTAGTCTAGATAATTTTTTTTTATTTCAGGGGACTTGTTGTGGTTGTCCATTGCAGTATGTTTAGCCACATCTCTGGCCTCTCCCAACTATATACCTGTAGCAACCTCTGTTCCCGAGTAGTGATATTCAAATGTCTCCAGACATTGTCAAATGTTCTCTGGGGTGGGTGGCAAAATTGCCCCTAGATGAGAACCAACGTACTAGTTGAAATCTTCACTTTTCACCTAGAATATACATACTATTTGAAATGGAGCCTTTTACTTCTTCCTTCTGGAAGGGTGGAAGACAGCAGATACAATTGTTCCAGGTGCATCTACCAAATCCCCATTCCCACCCTGGTATCAGGGTATGGAGGTGAACTTTCCTAAAAGCAATACTCCTGAAAACCCATCGCAGTTGTCCTCTGGCCATAACTTTCTTTACAGCTTTTGAAGGTTCACCTCCTTTCCTGTTTACTCCAAATCTTCCCATCTTAGAGATGCAGACATTTCTACTCCCAAAAGTAGTTAAGAGTTTCAGTGAGAATGTTGTTTAAGATAAAGTTTCAAACAAGGTAAAATGACTTCAATATTTTGCTTTTTACAAACAAGGATATTGAGGTTAAAACAATTTATTTTCATAGCACTTAATAATAATAAAAAAAAAACCTAAAGTAATAATTATTTTCTTCCCTAAAAATATAGTTTTTAATAATACTATGCACATCAGGCTAATAGTCTCCTTGAGATTTAAACTACTTATGTAGGTTTTTTTGAAATAATATTTATGATGAGCAACTCTGCAATGTTAAAATTAGTGCTGGGTGAGCCCTTGAAATTAAGCAAGTTGTAGGTAGAAAAAAAAAAAATTTCATATCCTACCATTCATTTTTTTTAAAAAGAGAAAGTTGGAGAGCTGTAACAGGTGGTGACTCTAGATATAACAGAATTCACATTTTTTCTTTCAAAGATGTACCTGTAGTATATTTGAAGAATTTGCCTCGGTATTTTTTAGTGTCTCAGGTAAAGAAGTAATGAGGCAGCCTTTACATCTTATAATAAATACAGAGGTGATTTAACTTTGTCAAAGGCTGGTTTCATAGGGACTCCAAGATAGGAATTGTGCCTTGAGGAAACTTTCATTTTAATATTAAGCATGATTTTTAGCAGGGGCAAGATACTGTATCATACCATCTCCAACCCTTTAATGTTTATCTTTGTTCCTTGGTTAAAAGTTGTCATCTTCTCGTAAGTTAAAGTACTTTTTTTCTTCCCTAAGAAGTTTTCCAATTTCATAAATGTGAGTCTTTCTTTCAAAAGAACCACTAATATATTTTTCTGTGATTTTTGGAAATACTGTTCTGCATTTCCAGTCTTTTGAGGATTCTCTTTTATCTGTGATTTTGAAAGTTTCTTGTATAGCTTAGCCTCTTTTGCAAGGGAACAGACAATATGTTGTCCATCCGTAGAGGTTCTTTGTTGGACCAAAGAAATAATATTTCCACTTTTAGACTGAAGGGAACCCTCTGGTGCTTTTGCTTCATCTCCCCTAAAGTACATTCACTCCAGGAGAGACAGACCGGAACAAACTAGGCCAAGCCCTGGCAGGCATCTGTATGAGGAAGTATCCTGGCTTCTCAGGAGAACCACCTTAAATGTCCTTTATTTCTTCTTTTATTCAAAAGCAGTTGGAGCTGTGGTATATTGCTAAATACACTATACCCTAGGACAGAGGTCATGCACTTGAATCCCTAGTAATTGTCTATTAGCTAGCAAGTTACTTCTCTCTAAGCCTCAGTTCCCTATCTATAGAATAATGGAAATAAAGTGATGGTGACATATAGGAAAGGTTTCATTGTTTGGGTGTTCCATTTGTATTGACTATGGCAAATATCTAAAGTACATTAACCCAGTGAAGAGAAGGGCTAATCAACTTTCATTTATCAGTAGGCTAGTCTTATACATCATTTCAGGGGCAGCCTGAAGTAAGAATTCATCACTGAACTGACCAAACACTAATCCCACTATATACCCCTATATATATCCCAATATATACCCCTAATTTCAATATGGTTTATGGGGTGCTAGCCTTTGTGGAGAATATGCAAGTAAAGGGCAAGAAAGTACTGATTCATAAAGAGACAGGAGTCTAGCCATGGAAACAAGACTACCCCCCATCCCCCTTTGAGGATAAAGCAGCAAATAAGTAACCAATTATTTGATTTCAGCAAGAAATGCAACCAGAATTGAGGTGGGATCACCAAGGATGGGTGGGCTGGCAGCTCATATTGTGTGAATGGTCCACCTTCATTTTTTGGTTGAATTTTATCTCTTTGGGGGCTGCACTCCATAGCCAGTTTTAATGTCCCCAATATCATGGCTCCTGTGTTCTATTTCTTCTTTTGAAAACCATATTTTCTGACCATTCTCAGTAAATGGAAAAAATGAGATTGTAGCTAGACCATCCTACGAGTATTTCATCCCCAGTCATACTCAGTCTCAGGTGGAAGAAGAAAACTCACACCTCCTTTTAGAAGTACTTATTCTCACCTAGGGCTTCTGGTGCTCTAGCACTACCCTTCTCCTGTGCAGGGTTCTTTGGGCCTGAGGCACCCAGGTGTGCCAATTAAGATGAAGATTCCAAGATAACTCCCCAAAGGTACCCGCAGGTTATATAATAATCCTTTATAGTCACATACTTTTTTTAAAATTTAAAAAGTGTGTTATGTTTATTTTCTCACTTGGACCTCAGAATAACTTGTGAAAGTATATGGTTATTATTAACTCCATTTTACAGTTTAAAAAACAGAAACTCAGAGAGGTAACGAAAGTATCCCAAACTTTCATAGCCAGTAACTGCCACAGCCAAGACTCAGAGCCAGTTTCTCTAATATATAGTCTTGTTCTTTGTGCAATGGAAAGAGAGTTAGTCTCTCTGTGCTTCATAAACTAGTAGTTGAGCAAGAAAGACAGGAAATAGTATGTGTCTGATGGTGTAGATGATGGTAACAGCTAATATATATTGGATTCTTAAAAAGTGTATCAGTTTGCCTCATGTCATGGTGCCCACTGCATGGTAGATTAAAAGGCTATGTTGAAGAAACTTAAAAATTTTTTATAATTTTTTTATAAATAGCAAGTAGTATATGTGGTCTCTAGGGGTAAGGAGAATTAGGACTATTTGATCAAGTTTTATTTGAATATGTAGATAGCCTTTTTATTCGCTGGCAAGGAAATGAGAAAGAAGATGATGTCCCTGCCACACAGTTAGTTCAGATGACATGTGAATCATGATTACAAGATTGGAAGTTTGTGTGTTTATTTTTTTCCATTTTGGCTTAAGAAAATTCATCTCATCACTGCATCGTCACATGACTCACAGTTATAAACAGTTAAAACGCATCAGAAGGCATGTTTACCTCCAGATATGTGGCACCAATATCTAGGAATAGAGTTCAGAGCAGAAAAGCCCATAGTGAATTCGCCTGGTCAAGGAAATCTGTCTTATGTGGCACAGTGAACTTAGTTCATTTAACAGGATCATTCTCATTTCTGTTTAAGAATAAAGTAAAAGAGCTAAAGGGTGAGAAGCAAGGAATTTAGATAGGGGAAGCTATTATAACAATCCACCAAGAAATTCTGATGAGTTGGCCAGGATAATAGCAGTGGAGAATGTAAGAAGAGGTCAAATCATGGATATGTTTTGAAGATGTTGCTGACAGGCTATGATGGCAGACTGGATATTGGAATCAGAGAGAACAAGGTCTAGCATAAGTTTCTGATTATTTACCTAAACAGGAGGAAGAATTGTGTTGCCAGTAACTGAAATAGATGTAGACAACTGTGGAAGGAACAGGTTTGGGGGATGGGTGAAGTTAATCATAGAACTCTTGCTGTCTCTGGAAGGTTGGGAAAGTCAATTAAAAAAAAGGTCTGCAGAAGCTTAGATCACTCTCTAAATGTCAAAAGGTCTTGCAAGAACCTGAAGTGGAATCTAGATGGAAACTAACTAAAAGAATTAATGGTTATACTTCATTGAGTTGGGTTCTAAATTAAAGGTACGAAACCCGTACCTGAACCTGTGACAATGTACACGCTGATTACTTGGAAGTTATTTGAATGTGCATTAAAATGGGTAGTGGGTTTACAGCTCACAATGGAAAAAGCAGTGATCAGGAAGAAAGCAAATAAATTGGTGGGTATTATTCTCTGTTATTCTGTATTAAACTCAGAAAATGTTTCAAAGTAGTGCAGAAAAATGTGTTCAGTTATAAAAAGCCATGGATCGACTGCTCAAATTTAAAACTAATTTAATTGAAATTACTGGGTTTTAAACCATGCATTATACTAAAGACCCTTGAATAATGATACCATTTTTCTTGTCTTAATTCTCATTTTTATAATGAAAAGAGTTGAAATTTTAGGTTAATGCAGTTAATTATTTTATATGGTTTAACATTTTATTTCAGTTTTCTGCAATGTATTTGAGTCTGTTCTTTATGAATTATGTGATCTTGTCTTAATTCTCATTTTTATAATGAAAAGAGTTGAAATTTTAGGTTAATGCAGTTAATTATTTTATATGGCTTCATATGTGTTTAACATTTTATTTCAGTTTTCTGCAATGTATTTGAGTCTGTTCTTTATGAATTATGTGAGGAGATAATTATGATATTGGAAGGAGAAGTGATGTTAATACACTACTCAATCAAACAGTGATTGCACAGGTGACATGAATCAAAGCATAGTCTTCTCTTGTGCAGCCCTTTTTAGTTAAGAGGTCCATAGTGAGTATGGTAATGAGTTCCATCTTGATTGCTGGCTCTCATCAATTGCTAGTATTTGACTGGGCTGTGCATTGAGAAAAATTCTGAGACCATATCAAGGACCAGTAGAAGAGAGGTCTGTGATTTATTGGGCATGTCTGCTAAGGGTACCAATGAGAAAGTGGCAGCATGTGTAATACATTAACCATTCTTGCTTTATTGATGTTGAAAGCTCCTAAACATTGACAAGTATGGGTTATTGTAGGGATGCCCATTGCTTTTTTGGTGACTGTCCTATATCTTGCTATTTCCTAGCTTTTACAGGTCTTAGGCCTGGCAATGTACCTCCTTAAATTTTACTTTTAATCATCTTGGATTTTTTCTTTGGAAGGGCTGTTCTTAGAACTTACCCTATTTGGTTAATACATATATGGACAGTAAGACCAAAGGCAGGAAGACTGTTATGCTCATGTTGTGGGAAGCAAATTGAGTTAGACTTGCAAGTACCCCTAATACTTATTATGAATATGTAGATTGATACTTGAATATGTATATTCAACACTGGGAAACTATTGGTAGATGTAGGTGATTAGATAAGGCCAGTCTTAGCTAGAGATAGCAGGTGTTAGGTCCAAAGGTTCAAAACTACAGATGAACAATTATGCATTTGTAACCCATTTTGTACAAAATCGATTTAAGGATTTAAGAAACCATGCTAGGGAACCAAAGTGTTTGTGTTTTGATGGAGGTGAACACAAGGCTTTGGAGGTTGGTCTCAGTGTTTAATGGGTGAGGTAGCTAGAGATCTCAACTGAGTTCTGACAACAGTATAAACTGAGAGCTGAATGCATTAAGCTGTTACTCTTTCCAGGTAATACCATTTGCTTTTTAATAAGAAATATCTACAAATAATGTCTTAACTAAAATGAATAGTTTAAGTTTTTGTAATTTTAGGCCCTTTAAGTCATTGTGTAAAATGATTCCCAAATTAGATCTCCAAACATCACCTTCCCAGGCTAAATTGTCTTCTCTCCATCAGCTAGAAGAGCCGTCCTGACTTTCTGTTACCAGTCTTCCTCCAACCACTCCCAAGCCCTAAATATTCTTAGATATTTGGGCTGTCACACTTTTACATAAACCCCCCATGTTTTCTTATACTGAATTTTGATTCCTCCTTTATTCTAAAGGATTCAGTAGTGCTAGAAAAAATACAAATCTTTTGTTGTGTTTCTCTTTTCCTTATGAACTTCTCCATGTATTCCTACTATACTAAAACTGTGATATTCAGGCATTAAGAACAAGTCAAAGTGGTGGTAGATTTAGTAAGAAGT
>NW_007727248.1:119219-144091 GCF_000696425.1 Galeopterus variegatus
ACTCCCGCTGAGGGTTCGGATCCCACATACAGACCGGTTCCCGCTCACTGGCTGAGCGAGGTGCGGGTGCGACACCGAGGGTTGCGATCCCGTTGCCGGTCCTGGTCCGGTACGGGCGCGACACTGAGGGTTGCGATCCGTTCGTTGCCGGACACGAAAAAAAAAAAAAAAAAAAAAGAAGTTGAGTGGAGTTAACTAGAAAAGAGTGGGAACAGAAGCAGGGAAAAAACAAACAAACCAGAAAACGCCCTATAGAAACGGCTGTAAGATGGTTCTTCCACCCTTATTTGCTTTTCAAGGACTATAATAGAACATGATGTGACAGAACATCTGTTGCCTTTTTAAAATAGTACTTTGATATTTTAAAAGAATAGTGACAGAATTAGAAGTCTGATTTCTGTGGTTAGGTTAGAGACAGCAGACACCTAAGGGATGGAAGAGGGAGAATTAACGTAGCACAGCTGGATACTTCGGGGCTGAGGATTGGTCTGCCCTGCGCGAGGCAGCGTGGAACAGTTGGAGAGCAGGGGCTGTGGACTGAGACAGCTGCGTTCAAATCTGGACTTCACCACTTATTTGCAGTGTGATGTTGGGCAAACTGGACTCCTCTGTGTCCCAATGGAGTGTGATACTATTACCTGTCTTGGGTGCTTGTGAGATTGAATGAGACAAATGAAACTCTGGGAGCTAGCCCAGAGACTGGCACATTGTCTTATTTGCTGAATTTAGGCTTTATGTTTTTAAAATTAGCTGAAAATAACAGTTTCTCTTAGACTAGATACAGGAACTTAATGGGTGTCCAGTAGGAATAGAAAGGCCCTTATACAGGAAAAGGTAGATGTCTCTTTCTGCGGAAAAGGCCAGTCAGTGTAATGGAAGCCAGCCTGAGGGATGACTGAGATGGGGTTGACTATGAGGCCAGTTGTTGAAGGCTTAGAGCACTAATTTACAGTAGCTGAGCCCCACCTAAGGGTGTAGCCAGTCATTACAGCTGTGCAGTAAATGTGCTTCAGAGAGAGGAGGCAAGTGCAAGAGAAATCAGCAGAGACCAGATGCTGCTGCCATCAGGATGAATCCAAGCCAAGAAGACAACCCAAAGGCTGGGCAGGACATATCCTAGGTCAGAAGGTCTAGTCAGAGAGGATTCGGACTCTGAGGATGAGACTGAAAGTCACAGGCCAGGAGAGACGGAGGTGCTCACCGGATTTAGTCATGACTTTAGAAGAATGTTACCAAGTTTAGAGGACAGATTTTTAGCCCAGTCAGGGTTAACAGGAACAGGATCATTTTACATGATAGGTGGTGACCGAAAAGCAATGCCTCCGAAATTAAATGATGCTTTGGAGGATCAAGTCTGTGTAGTGTTCAGCTGGTGAGTTTTGGAGAACGTTGGTACTGATCCTGATCTCTGCTTTGCCATTTACTACAGGGGAAATTACATTACTTCTCTAAGCTTCAGTTTCAAGGGTAATAAGAATTCCTACTTTTTGAAAATTAAACCACCCAATTTAATTAAAAGGACTAAGGCAATGTCAGGCACCTAGTAAGTGCTCAATTAATGTCAGTTATTATTGTTTGAACTCCACTTACATATATTCATTTATACATCTTGTTTGAAAATGCCATAGTTATAAGTATAAATGACAAAATTGAATGTAATTATGTTAAGTAAGGTTCCTAAACCTTGTATAAAAATTGTCTTGCCATATAGCTTTACTCTTTGTAATGTCTTTTCTTTAGGAAGTGATTTTTCTGATTGTGCTGATAATGACCTAAGTCATGAAAGTAGGTCTATGGCAAAGGGCAAAATTTATCCTTTGGGAATCAGCTTTTTAAAAAAGTCAAATTTTATATAAATTATTTTAGACTGGGCTTCTTGTCTGTGTCTTTGTTCAAATTTAGTTGGCTGGGTCTCTTACCTCCTTGCTTTACCTTACCATAAATTCAAGATCTGCCTTAGCAGGTGGCTTGAGTGAAATCATTGGCTGTATATTTCAGAGCTATCTCACTCTCAACCATGTATTAGATTTATCCACAGGATTCCTGCATCAGGCTGAGAGAGGAAAGGGGTTCTGAAGAAGAGACAGGCTCTCATGTTTTTGCTGCAGAGTTAGACACCATCTATCTGAAAATGGAATCTGTGGTAAAAATCTCCAAATTACTTGTAATCATTTTCTTTAGATCAACTCCCAAGACTCATTCTTTGGGAACCAATTAATAATATGATAGACATAACTTGATTTATTCTACTTCTACTAATTCTCTTGACCCAAAGCAAATCAACAAATCTGTCCCTGACATAATATCATTTTACGCTCTCTTTACTCATAGCACACAATAGAATTAACTAACTTTATAAATAAATATTACCCATTATTGAAACCTGAGAGACTTACAGGGAATTATCAGTTGGCCAAGGGGGTAAGGTATCTAGCTTCTGAAGAAATCATAACTGATCTGCTCCTAATTGTCCCAACATTTTGCTGTCTCATCTCTGTCCTTCATTGTTTACACTTCTACCTGGGGGTATGATGGGAAAGATGAAAAAGTAAAATTTAGTCAGATAACTGGTTATATTATCAAACTTGAGTATGGGAGAAGTCCTGAAATTTTTGGATGAAATAAGCTTTCACATAGTCTTTGGGTTTCACTAATCCAGTGGTTCTCAGACTTTGGCATGTATCAGTATCCCCTGGGTGGCTAGTTAGAACAAAGGTTGCAAGTTTGACTCAGTAAGTTTTGCATTAGGCCTGAGAAATTGCATTTCTAACAGGTTCCAGGTGATCCTGATGCTGCTAGCTAAGGGATGGTACTTTGAGAACTACAGCACTAATCCATGCTGGCTTCTGTCCTGTTAAGATGAATAGTCTAGAATTTGCATTTCTTTAGCTAGCTTTAGGAATTTAGACTGCATAAACTAATCATTATGGGTTAAGCAGTTATTTTGGTATATGTGCATCATGTACAGTATAATAGAAGTGGTAAATTAAATTAGGTGGGTTACTCTATCCATTTGGTTGAGCTCATTCACAATGAATCAAATCCACAGATATCTTTGCTTCTATTATTGTAGGGTCAATGTAATACTGACTTTTAATTTTTTTTTTTAATGGTAAAGTCTCAATTCTATGGTATTGCAAGGGACTTATACATATAAAGCATCTTCCATCATCTTCCCCCATGACCAGACTTTATGAGCTTTTTTTCATGATTGAGCTCATTTGATTCTCATAAACATTTTTTTTTTAACCTGGCACAACATTTAGCTTTAATGAGGGATATAGAACAAAGAACAGCCAGAGTAATGGCATCACAGAGGTGTTAAATGCAACCTCTGCTGACTCCAGTCACTATATGGGACACATTTCAATCAGAAGAAGTGATATGAGGCTAGAGTGAATGCCAGGGACATTACACGGGGGAGCCACAGGCTTTAGTCTCTCTCAGCTTAAACACTTTCCTAACAACCTAGCCCCCAGAAGGTTGTGTACCTTGTTTTCAATCTTCAGTGCAACTCCAGTCTGTGAATTACAAGTCAGACAATAAACAATCTCAACAACTAGGAACAGAATACTTAGGAACCTCCTTGGTTCCTTCATTTAACTGTAATTGATACAGTTCTTTAGTTGATACTAAAAGACATTTGATGAAAGATCAAACTATGCTCAAGCATCCCTGAGGCTAGAGTAAGACTGACAGTATACCTGTTAAATCTTTCAGCCAGGATTCTCCATGTGATCTACTGAAAGAGAGTCCAAAAAATGCAGTTTTGAGCTTTTCTAGTATCTGTGGTCCAGGCAGTGAAGCATGAAGAAGGTTTAAACAGATATTGAGTGGCCTAGGGTACAATATGCATCACACTAAGTAGGTAAAAGCAGAAAATAGGAAACCTAAGAAATCCCTGACCTGAGAGTCTGGTGATGGGCCTTTAGACCTATTCTCAATTTGTGACTTGTCACAGAATTTTATAAAGTTATACTTCCCAACAGGGTGGCATGATAAACCAGGAGAAGACTCTTTACGGACTTCAACACTTAAGCTGTATAAACATGTGCAAGTTACTGGAGCACTGCATGTACCAGCTCTTTCATCATAAAATGGCAATGACAGTAATGCCTACTTCATAGAGTAATTGTGATAGTCAAATGAGGAAATATTTTAAAAGTTCTTAGAATAGGGTTTGGCACATAATTAAGTACTCAATATTTCATTAAAACATGGATATGAGACCCTCACTGAATGCTCTCTAACCTAAAAGATCTGACACACAGATATTTTAATTTGAAGTATATTCAAGACCTGGGAATAGTTAAGTGAATACTCCAATCTCAATAAACACCCATGCTAGAGCACCCGTGGGTTGTTGCTCTGCATAGCTGCTCACATTCCTCACCAATCCTGAGCTTGGAATGAAGAAGTAGTATATAGATAGAATGATATTTCTAATGGTAGGGCTAGAACATTGAGATGCAACTCCTTATAACTTTTTATTCTTCAGTGCCTGCCAAATGCTTTTCAAACATTTGAGTAATTGTCACCATGACTAATTAGCCTAATGTAATAATATGAGGAGTTTCACTTTGGAAAACTTTTGTTAACCTGGAATTCTCACATACTAAAAAGAGGGCTTTGTCTTTAGTGGTTTTGAGATTTTAGAAAGCTATACATTCTAGAGCAATTTTTTTTTTTCTTTTTACTTTGGGACTAAGGATAGAAGACAGTTGACTGATTTATAGCCTGTTTACTTTACCTTGTGATACTTTGCTCCTTTTTTGCAATAATGTTTATTTGCACAAGCAAAACATTTTAACTGTGAAATTGCACCACCGTCTTGTGAATTTTGGACCTTGATTAACCCAGGTGTATCTTATTCTTCTCCTACTTTAGCTGGACAGTGCCACATCGCTTATACAGGCAGCTAAAAACCTGATGAATGCTGTTGTCCTCACGGTGAAAGCATCTTATGTGGCCTCAACCAAATACCAGAAGGTCTATGGGACAGCAGCTGTCAACTCCCCTGTTGTGTCTTGGAAGATGAAGGCTCCAGAGAAGAAGCCCCTTGTGAAAAGAGAAAAACCTGAAGAATTCCAGACACGAGTAAGACGAGGGTCTCAGAAGAAACACATTTCACCTGTACAGGCTTTAAGTGAATTCAAAGCCATGGATTCCTTCTAGGACGATAGGCTTTAACAAGAAAGTTTTTTCTTTCTTTTTTTCCCCCTTTCTTTTTCTTTCTAATTCCATTTTTGTATGCATACCTGCTGACCCGTATGCCTCTGGCATGGGGGAAATTAAGGGAGCGGTGTCTGTTTGCATGTGAGATGAGATGTGATCCATACTACTGATCCATCTGTAGCCCAGGGAGGGGACAGGGAATTCCTGTCCTGAGGTGGCACAGAGCTGTCCTTTGCAACATTCTCATAAAGTTGGGCAAAGAGTTCGCATTGCAATGTTTAAGGGAGCGGGAGGGATGGGGAAAATAAACTTAACTCTTCAAAAGCAAACTCTAATGCATGCAAGAATCATTAGGTTGGCAGGTATACTCATAAATGAAAAATCTGGAAGTGTAATGGTAGAACTAAAACTTGTATTGCTTCTGTTTCAGTGCAAAAAATGTACTAGCCAATACGCTTAAGTGTGTGGCCCACAAACTGAACAATATTGGAGTCATATCCATGATATTATGTGGATTTTAACTGAGGGGAAACTAGTCCAGCCTACAATGCTTCTTTTAATCTGTGTTCTGTTCTTTCTCTTCTAGTAGAGCCATTACTAGTGCTCATGTTATCATTTTCCCCCCTTTACTGAAAACAATGAAGATTTGAGACATTAAATCTTTCTGGGAGCACTGGAAACACAATGTGGTGATCGATTTTGCTTTCTTTCTTTTTTTTTTTTTTAATTTGAACTATGATTTTGCTAGAAATAGAAGGCCCAGTGGTGAATGTTATTAAATCTTTCTGGGAGCACTGGAAACACAATGTGGTGATCGATTTTGCTTTCTTTCTTTTTTTTTTTTTAATTTGAACTATGATTTTGCTAGAAATAGAAGGCCCAGTGGTGAATGTTAGAGGAATGGAAACTGACAACGTGTGAAGGTTTAGAGGCAAATCCATAGGTGTAGCTTGGAGTGCTGGTATCTAATATACCATTGTATCCACTAACTAACTCAAAATAAACACATTTAATCTTGACGTCTGAAGAATGTTTTCTTTGAATGCATACTTAATAAAAGATTACAGCATCTTAAAAATTGATTAAAAATGCTTTTGGTTTGCTCTTAGAAAGTAGGTAATATCCAAATAATTCACTCAATCATCTTTAGATTCTAGAAATTTATTTTGTAGTTTTTTGTTTTTTTGTTTTTTTTTTTACATTCAAACTGAATCTAAAATGAGAAAGTATTGTATTAGACTTTTCTGGGCCATGCCCAACCCTGGGCTAAACTTGAGAAACTTAATCCAATATTTTTAATAGATAAGCCCTTTAATTTCAAAATACTTATTTTTAATTTTTTTCTCTAAATTGTACAAATGGGGCCTCTGTTCCATTACTACGGAGGAATGGCTGTAGTCTTTCAGCTATGGACTAAGGAGTGAAAAACTTCCATTCTCCTAAGTGTCTGAGACTCCTCCCATTGGATTGATTTGTATAAGTCATCACATTACTGTATGTCTCCAGAAGACGTCTGGTAAAATATGCATGTGTTTCTTAGCAATACGATAATGCAATGAAAGCCACAAACACCTAGTGTAAAGCTACACGACTTTGCCAGTTGGGTTGAGGCAATAGCTATGCCAATTGTATGGCTAGGCATTTCATAACTAAAGCCAAAATGTTTCGTTACTTCAGTTACACTAAGTTTTCCATTTGTATTGGCAGGGCTATTGTCTGACTCACCCTTCAAATCTGTTGTTCGGACTGGGTCACAGACCCCTCACATACAGGTTCACACTAGGTAATTCCGAAAGATCCCAGGAGCCTTTGGCAGATGACACGAGCTGTCTGCCGCAGAAGCAGTGGTGGCGGTGACCTCTTGGGGCATCCCGGGGTGCTTGCACCAACAGCCTCCAGCAGCAGTAGTGATCTCCCCGTGACCCCTACCCCCAGTGGGGCATGTGGATCAGAGCTACTTGGCCTTTATACTTAAGTCCATAACCCAGGACACCTGGGCGCTCATGCGCAGTTACATTAGACAATAACCAAGGAACACCTGGGCACACGTGCATAGTTACATCAAATGCTTGGCAATATTCTGAACATCTGAGGGACCCTGACCATTTTCCTTCACTCTCCCTACACCTTGGCTCATGTTAGCTTAGGTGGAAGGTCCCAAGAGAAGGAAGAGATGAGGGAGTTGTGGAAGAAGAGAAAGCTTAGTCCAAAATCTTATTTAGAAATGGTTCTGCTCACACCACGCAACCACCATCAAGACTGAGACTTTTCTATTAATGGAGGTGCTACCATAAAAGCTGTAGACTGATTTTCAAGGACAATCATTAGATCCCTGATAAGTAGCCTTCCCCCTTAATTTGCATAAATACTAAAAGGGGTACTACTGACATTCACAAACATTTAAGAATGCCTTCTTTGAGCCAGCTCCTAGGCTGAGCACACCATTCACTAAACTCATGGGAGACTCTCCCTGTTAGAACATGAATATGGCACAGTAGCAACTTGAATGCCACTTTTGCTCACTGATCTGAGAACAAAGGCAATGTGTTTTTAGCAGCATATTTTCAATTCTGAGAAACTTGAACTTCTCCCAAACAGCAGTAAAAATACCTTTCTGCCAAGCTATTCACTGAAATAGCCACTCATTCTGCTTTTTTTCTCCCTGATAGACTCTAAAAACTGGGGAGATCCTTTCTTCACTTCCCATTTTCCACAGAGATAGTAAGGGGTTAAAGTCAGGAAAGTAAAATATATCAACCTAATGATGGTCCTGTGCAAAGAGTCAACACAATGCTATTCATAAGTCCCCAAAGGAAACATAATTAGCACAATTAACTGTCTGGGTTCATACATTATTCTATTATTTAATGAGTCAAAGGAAGTAAGTATTCGTTAGACCAGCCAAGAAACTTAAAATTCGAAAGCTTCTTGGCAAGTCCTAAAAAGTAGCCAACAGGCACCAGAAGCATGTGCCCTTGACTTTGACCCAGAACATTTTAGTTAAATGTTTTAATACATGCTTATGGACAATGTTTATGCGTGTGTTTTCTGGAAAACAGTCCTTGATTTGCTTAGTCCTTGATTTCAGTGCTTGCTTAATAAACGTCGCTATCTTTTCTACCACTGCTTTTGTGATCGAGGGGAACAATAACTATCCAGAAAGGTAATTAAATATAAACACTTTGCTAGGAACACTACAGCAATAAAAAAGACAGTGAATTTCCTATCCTCGAGAAATATACAGTCTATCTGGAAACATATTTCATAGGCAGAAAAGAGATAAGTAAACATGCTGAGAAATCATGCACGAAGTGCCAAGTGAATAAGGTAGAGAAATAACTACTGTGTGGAACCTAGGAATTCAGAACCCATTGAAGACTAAAATATTTGGGTAAGGATTAATGGAAGAAATAAGATTTGGAAATTAGCAAATAATATTCTGGATGAATGAAAGGCATAAATGAATAAATTTGGTATGAGGGATGACTGGGGTAAGCATTCAAGGAAAAGAGAACAGCATCTTTAAGGTCTGAAAACAAATGCAGTCACAAGGAACATGGGATTCAATGAAGGGGACTAGTAAGAAATAAATGTGAAGATGTAATATGAGGCTAAGCTATGGAGATCATGAAGTAATGTGACCATCATCCAGTAGGTAATGTGGAGTTTCTAAATGGCATGATGACTCAGACAAAGAAGTGCCTCCATAAGATGAAACTGATAATGTGTGGGGAGGTAAGGACTGAAAGGGGCTGATGTTAGTTTGAAGTTGCATATGTGACAGAAAGAATGAATTACAGTGGCTTCTTGAATTAGTAGACATAGGGCAAGATAATGATTAAAGTATATTTCTTCAGGGAGATTAGAGAGTCAGAAAACTGAGGAATATCTAAAAAGTAATATATTAAGATGGGATAGAATGGTGTGTTTGAGGGCTGGCCCCGTGGCTCCCTGAGGAGATTGTGGTGCTGGTGGCACCAAGGCCACAAGTTCTGATCCCATATGGGGATGGCTGGTGTGCTCACTGGCTGAGCGTGGTGCGAACTACACTGTGCTGAGGGTTGTGGTCCCCTTACCGGTCAAGAAGAAAAAGAAAAAAAAGAATGGTGTGTTTGAGAAGATACACACTAGATAACTGATTCCAAGTAAATGGAGTTAATTGGGGTGTTTTCTAAAGAAGTAGAATTTTTTAATGCAGAAGGATGGCTATTCCTGATGGCAGGAAACCAAAAAAATCTCAATTTCCTTTGTTCCAATGTTCTAGGATTGATGATTCAAAAGACAAGATCTTTATATTCTTCTAAAGCCCCAAATATTCAGAAACGCATAGGTTATCTACAGAAGATCTATAGTTTTTCCTCATTAACTGTTGAAGAATATGAAATTGATTTTAATTTTAGAAGTTGACTCTGTAACCAATTGGTTGTGGTTTAGCCCATAGAGAAATAGGCTGCAAGTGTCAGCATGATGCTCATCCATTTCTGAGCATGATTTACATGTAGGGCACCTTTTCGACACTTGAGGTATAAAGATCTATAAAATAACATGTACAGCAGAATCCCTAAGCAAAAAAATAAAAATAAAAAGTCATTCAAAAATATTGAAATTTGGTTTAATCTATTTCCTAAAATTGCTGGTAATAAGTCATAAGTTATTTGATTTCTATTGCTCTGTCATGACATACTAACCAAATCAGAGATAGCAGTGTTTACTCTTTACTTGAAGATTGTGTCATCTTTTAGAGGTGAGAGGGACTAAATTAACTATAGAAGGCTGTTAATAAAAAAAAAAAAATACTAGAACAGAGGAGTGACATTAGAAAGGTAGTGGACTTCTAAGCTCCAGGTCCTTGTTCCCTCATGGAAACACAAAGTAAACAGTAAAATATTGACCACAGCACCTTAATGGGAACTTTAGAAACAGTTAAGGATTTACAGCAAACAAAGTACACCCAACAAAGAAAAAGCCACATTCAGTGTGGTAGAGAATTTCAGGGCACTTTTTCTCACATATGCCCTACTCCTTCCCTGGCACAGCATGGTCATTAGGAAAACCACTCAATTCCTTGTTTCTTCCTTAAAATGGAAGAAAAGAATAGAACTTGTTTGCAATGTTCTACCCTGTCTGGTGGCAACCTAGGGGAATAGTTTCTGTTTCACTTAACTCAGAGAGCTGATGGAAATGGTGGTATAGTTTGAAAATCAGGTTGGAAGCCACAAAGCAGAAGTAGGCACTGAAGCATTTAAAACATTTAAAGCTTGAAGTTAAAGCTGCAAAGGAAGTGGGGAGGGAAGGAGAAGAGGTAGATTAACAGGTACAGAGTTACAGGTAGATAGACTGAATAATTTCTAGTGCTCTAGGATGTCTAGGAATAATTATATTGTGTATTTCTAAATAGCTAAAAAAGAGGATCTTCACTGTAATGACCACACACACACACACGCACACACACACACACACACACACAAGATACATATTTAGGTGATGGAAATGCTATCTACCCTAAGTGAACCATTGTATAATATCTGTATGTATTAAAACAACACACTGTATCTAACAAATATATACAATTAAAATAATTAAAAAAACAAAAACTAAGGAACTTCAGACCTATGGGATCCTAGGGGCAAGAGATTATGGGCAGAGAAATGTAATAGAACAGTTAAGGCCTTAACAAGAAGCATGGGTGAGACTCTGGGGAAAAGAAGACATTTAAAAGTAGTTTTGTATATGTGAAACTTGGGAGAGAAAGGACACACAGAAGGCCAGGAAACATGCATGTTTACAAGTGGCCTGAAAAGACCATAAGTCTTCTCAATTGACTGATTAGTGAAGATCTTCTGCACAAGCTAGTTCAAAAACTGGCAGAGGTTGCTGTATTTTCAAATGCCCAAGTATATACTATTTACAGGAGACTCACTTTAGATCTAAGGAAATGCAAAAGATTTAAAGTAAATGGATGGAAAAGATATCCCTGAAAATAGTAACCCAAAGGAAAAAGGGCTAGCTATACTAATATTAGACAAAATAGACTTTAGGTCTAAACTGTAACAAGAGATGAAGAAGGACACTATCTAATAATAAAAGGGTCAATGCACCAAGATATAATATTTGTAAACATATATGCACCAAACATCAGAGACAAATATATGAATCAAGTATTGACAGTATTAAAGGAAGAATAGACAACTCTACAATAAAAGTAGGAGGCTTCAATACTGCATCTTCAATAATAGAACCACCAGATTGAAGAACAATAAGGAAATAGAGGACTTGAAAAACACTATACACCTATTAAACCTAACAGACATATTCAGAAAACCCACCCAACACCAGCAGAAAACATATTTTTCTTTACTGCCCATGAAATATTCCACAGGTCAGACCATATGTTAGGCCACAAATTATGTCTTCATAAATTTTAAAATATTAATATTATACTAAAAATCTTTTCCAATCATGATGGAATAAAATAAGCAGCATAAGAAACATTGAAAATCCACAAATATGTGGAGGTTAAACACTAAAACAATCAATTGATCAAGGAAAAGAAGTTAGAAGAGAAATTAGAAAATAAGTAGAGGAAAATGAAAGAAAAATATACCAAAGCTTATGGAATGCAGTAAAAACAGTGCTAAAGAGAAATTTACAGCTGTACATCTTACATTAAAAAGGGGAAAGTCTCATGCATAGATTTACACCTCAAAGAGAGAGAAAACAACAAAAAACTAAACCCAAAGCTAGCAGAAGGAAGGTGTGATGGTTAATTTTATATATCAACTTGAATGAACTAAGGGATGCCCAGATAGCTGATAAAATATTATTTCTGTTTGGGTCTGTGAGGGTGTTTTCAGATGAGATTAGCATTTGAATTGGTAGACTAAGCAAAGAAGATTGCCCTCACTAATATTGTTGGGCATCATTCAATCTTATTGAGGACCCAAAAAGAACAAAAAGGTGGAGAATTGGTGAATTTACTCTCTCTTTTTGTGCTGGAATATTCATCTTCACCTGCACTTGGACACTGATGCTCCTGGTTCTCTGGTCTTTAGGCTTAGACCAGGATTTATTGCAATGACCTTTTGGTTCTTGGGCCTTCAGTCTTTGGCTGGGACTTACACCATTGGCTCCCCTAGTTTTCAGACCTTTGGACTTGGGCTGGAGCTACAACACTGACTTTCCTGGGTCTCCAGTTTGCAGATGGCAGATTATGGGACTCAGCCTCCATAATCATATGAGTCAATCTCTCATAATAAATCTCCTTATATATAAAAGTATCTATAATTTCTATCTATAACTCTATCTATACCTCTATCTATCTATCTATCTATCTATCTATCTATCTATCTATCTATCTATCTGTCTATCTATCTATCTGTCATCTATCCACCCTATTGGTTCTGTGTCTCTGGAGAAATCTAATACAGAAGAAAGTAATAAAGATTATATCAGAGATAATCAAAATAGAGAATATAAAAACAATAGAGAGAAATCAAGAAATTCAAGAGTTGCTTTTTCAAAAGTGTCAACAAAATTTACAAGTTTTAGCTAGTTAGACTAAGAAAAAAAGGAGATGACATGAATAAATAAAATCACAAATGAAAGAAGGAATATTTCTACCAATATTACAGAAATAAAAAGACTTACAAAAGAGTATTATGAATAGTCATATGCCAAAACCTACATGAAATGGATAAATTACAAAAATTCTGCAGACTAACAACACTTAATTATAGAAATATCTGAACAAACCTATGACTAGTAATGAGATTGATTCAGTAATGAAAAACTTCCCAACAACAACAAAAAAAAACTCTAAGGCCAGAAGTCTTTACTGGTGAATTTTATAAATCATTTATAAAAGAATTAATACCAATCCTCCTCAAACTTTTTTAAAAAATTAAAAATGCCAACTCATTCTATGAGGCTAGCATTACCCTGATATAAAAGTAAGACAAAGACATTACAAGAAAAAAATGAATCAGTCTTACTGGTAAATATTGATTCAAAAATATTTAACAAAAATAGTAGGAAACAGAATTCAACAGCACATTAAAAGGATTACACTCTCTGACCAAGTGGGATTTATTCCTGGAATGAAAGAATGGTTCAACATACAAAAATCAATCAACGTAATACACTACGTTAATGGAATAAAGAAACAAACCCCACACGATCATCTTAATTGATGAATAAAAGCACTTGACAAAACTCAACACCCTATTATAAACACACTCACAAACACAGTCAGCAAACTTAGAATAGAAGAAACATACTCAAAATAATAAATGCCATACATAAAAAGCCTGAAGCTAACATCATAGTCAATGGTGAAAAACAAAGCTTTTCCTCTAAGATCAAAAATAAGACAAGGGTGCCCACTCTCGCTACTTCTGCTCAACATAGTACTGGAAGTCCTAGCAAAAATAATTAGGAAATAAATAAATAAAACATATTATTATTGGACAAGAAAACATAAAATGAATTCTGTTTGCAGATAACACAATCTAATATGTAAAAAAATCCAAAAGATTCCATAACAAACTATTAGAACTATGCAACAAATTCATCAAAGTTGGAGGATGCACTATCAACATGCAAAAATCAGTTGTGTTTCTAGACATTAACAATGAAAAATCTGACAAGGAAATTAAAAAAACAATTCCATTTACAATAGCATCCAAAAGAATAAAATACTTAAGAGTAAACTTAACCAAGGAGGTGAAAGACTGTAAATTATAAAAACACTGCAAATTACAAAATGTTGCTGAAATAAATTAAACACAAATAAGTGAAAAGACATCACATGATCATGGATTAGAAGACAATACTAATATGACGCCAATACTACCCAAAGTGTTCTACAGATTCAAAACAATTCCTACCTACCAAAATATCAACAGCGTTTTTTTATAAAGTAAAAAGATTCTTCCTAAATTTTGTATGAAATCTTATGACACCCAAATAACCAAAATAATTTTTAAAAGAGCCAAGTTCAAGACCTCATACTTCCTGACTTCAAAACTTACTACAAAGCTACAGTAATCAAAACAGTATAATATTGACATAAAGACAGACATATAGATTGATGGAATAGAATAGAGGGCCCAGAAACAAATCCTCATACATATGATCAAATGATTTTTAAGAAGGGTACCAGAACTCAATGGGGAAAAAGCAGTCTTTTCAAACAGTCTTGGAAAACCTGGATATCCATAAAAAAAAAAAAAAAAAAAAAAAAAAAAAAAAAAAAAAAAAAAAAAAAAAAAAAAAAAAAAAAAAAAAAAAAAAAAAAAAAAAAAGAATCTGGACCCTAACTTAACACCATCTACAAAAATTAACTCAAAATGGATCAGACCTAAATGAAATCCCTAAAATTATAAAAGCCTTACAAGAAAACAAAAGCCTCACAACATTCAATTTAGCAATGATTCTTGGATATGACACCAAAAGGACATACAACAAAAGAAACTTAGAAAAATAGGCCTATGTCAAAATTTTTTAAATTGTGTATCAAAGAACACAACAGAGTAAAAAGGCAACACATGGTATGGGAGAAAATATTTGTGAATCAATATCTGATAGAAGATTAATATACAGAAGATACAGTCATCTGTTTCTTAATGATGGGGATATGTTGGGAGAAATGCATTGTTACATAATTTTGTTGTTGTACTAACTTGTTTTGTTTGTTGTGTAACACAAACCTTGACGGTATAGCCTACTACACAGGCTACTGGTATAGCTATTATAATCTTATGGAACTACCATCATATATGTGTTCCATCATTTATCAAAACATCATTATGCAGCATATAACATAGTGTGTGTGTATACATAAAGTCAACCCACCAAAGGGGAGAAAATATTGGTGAATCATATTATCTGATAAATAATCAATATCCCAAATATATAAGGGATACCTAGAACTGAACAACAAAAAAACCAAAAGAATTATAAAATGGGCAAAGGATTTGAATAGACATTTATTCAAAGAGGATATGAAATAGGCAATAAACACGTAAAAAGATGTTAAGCATCACTAAGCATTAGAAAACATAAATCAAAACCATAATAAGATGTCACTTCAGGTGCATTAGGATGACTACTATAAAAGCAAAACACAATAAAACCAAAAAAGCAAAACAGAAAACTGCAAACGTTGGCAAGTATGTGGAGAAATACGTAGTCTTGTGTACTATGTGAGAATGTACAATGGTGCAGCTGCTGTGGAAAACAGTATGACAGTATAACAGTTTCTCAAAAAGTAAACATAGAATTACCTTTTAATCCAGCAATTCCACTTCTGGTATATACATGAACGAATTGAAAGTACAGTCTCAAAGACATATTTTTCCATGCATATTTATAGCAGTATTATTTTTTTCTTATAGCAGTATTATTTACAACAGGCAAAAGGTGGAAACAATCTAAGTGTATATTGATAAAGAATGAAGAAACAAAATGTCATATATGCATGCAATGAAATACTATCCAGCCTTAAAAAGAAATGAATAAGCCTGGAGGAAATCCATGCTAAGTAAAATAAGCCAGTTACAAAAAGACAAATACTATATGATTCTACTTACATGTGGTAGCTAGTGTATTCAGATTCATAGAGACAGAAACAGAAGGATGGAAACAGGAGAAGCAGACCAAGATGGCTAACTAAAGGCACTCAGCTCTGACCTCAGAAAAAAAGTCCAAAACTGGAAAAAACCAAAAATCACACATTGAATAGAAGGACTAGAAGAAAACACAGGAATTCAACACAATAGTGAAGAATACCCCCTGAGGCTCAGAAACTCAAGATGGCAGCAAGAAAGACAAGTGAAGCGCCCAACCAAGATTGGCTTGGAGCCAGAAAAGACTTCTTGCTGTGGGGAAAAGGTAAACAACAACAACAAAAATCCTGATGCTTCTTGCTCCTGCTGCAGATGTCTGCAATCCAAACTACAAGAGAGCCATGCAGTCTTTACAGGCCATGAGTCCAGAATAGGAAGCTGCTTGGAGCCCACATGACTGTAGAATTGCAGTGAGGAAATTTATTCTGTGCTCTCCCATTCCCTGGGAACCAGGCTGCTGCAGCATGTCACTACTTTGGGATCAGAGCCAACACCAGAGTTCATTTTTCCCCAGGGCTCAATAGCCCTTATATCTCTATATCCCTAAAACCCCTTCATTGCACCATGACTCTGGCACCTAAACTCATGCTACACCCTGTACCCCTGGGTACACACAGTGTGAAGGCCACCTGGCACAGGGAACCAGAGCTGCATTTTCCAGAGCCTGAGAGATGACTGACTGGGGCCTTTTGCCACCACCAGTGGCCCTGCACTCTTCAGTGGAGTGTCTGTATGCCTCTTCTGGGGTCACAGATTCCTGTCTGTAGCTCCAGCAAACCCTTCCAGAGCCACCAACCCCAACTAAGGAGGTTCAGAGCACCTCAGCATCTCTCATGGGGGTGCAGGGTCCCGCCCATGGCCCTGGTAAATTCACTGGGAATGAGCCATATAGCACCCCAACAACACTCTTGGGGATTCAGGGTTTTGCCCATGACCACAGTTACCTCACTCAGAGAGGCCAACACCAGCTGAAGAGCTGCAGAGATCTCCAGCATTTCTCTAGCGGGAATAAGGTCCCACTCATGGCTCCACTGGTATTACCCAGAGTCACACACTCCAGCTGAGGAGCTTCAGAGCACTCCACTCCTTCTCCAGGGGGAAAAGGTCCTGCCCATGGCCCCAGAAACCTCACCCAGATTCCTCACTCTAGATGGGGAACTGCAGAGCACCTCAGTTTCTCTCTCTCGAGTCCAAAATTCTGGTGGTAGCCCCAGCACCCCAGCAAGAGTCTCCCACTTCAGCTGAGGAGTTATTGTGCTTCAGTGTCTCTCTTGAAGTCCAAGGATCTGGCTGTGGCATCAGCAATCCACTCCAGCTGAGGAGTACCACCTATTCCAGCTGAAGAGTTGCAGAACATCCCAACACTTCTCACAGGGGCCCAGGATCTTGCCCGTGACCCCAGGTGACACCACCTCATGTCACTTAATGTAGCTGAGGAGCCATAGAATGCCCTAACACTTGTACTGGGAGTCTGAGGTCCTGGCCACAATCCCAGAGACATCCCTCCAGAGTTAGCCACTTCAGCTGAAGAACTGCAGAGTTCCCTAGTGCTTCTCTCAGGGGACCACAATACCACCCATTACCCTGGTGGCCCTGCTCACTTTAGTGGAGGAACAGCCAATTGCCACAGCACCAATCCTGGAAACCTGAAATCCTGGTGGTGACCCCAGTGATTTTCCTTCTCTCACTTCAGCTGAAGGAAAATTTAGCACAACACATCTCCCAATAGATCCCTACAGTCCCAGCAATCCCACACAGTCTCACCGACTCCAGCAAGGAGCTATTGAGCACCCTAGCATGTAGGCCTTGGAGGCACTCACATACACATCTGATGTTGAATACAGTCAAAGAAATCACTCAGAGACTATGTGACTGCACTCAAAAAACCAGAACCAAATCTAAAACACCATACCTGATTAACACTATAGAACACATCTACAGGAAAGTGTCCCTCCTTTCAAAGGCTAATCCAGGAAATTAGAAGCAGTCATTCCACCAGATGCCTAAGCATACAAAAAACATGAAAAAGCAAGGAAACAGGAAACCTCCAGAGGAATACAATAATTCTCCAATATCATACCCCAAAGAAAAGAAATTATATTAAATTCCTGAAAAGAAATTCCAAATAGTAATCTCATAAAAACTCAGTGAGATGCAAGAAAATACAGAGGCAATACAACAGAATCAGAAAAAACAAATACATGATCTGAAGGAGAAATTGAACTAAGAGACAGATATCATAAAAAGCCAAGCAGAAATTGTGAAACTGAAGAATTCATTAGTGAAATAAAAAATACAACTAAGAGCTTAAGAAATAGGCTAGATCAAGCAGAAGAGTTTCTGAACCTGAAGACAGTTTTTATTTTTTTAAATAACTTAGACAAAAATAAAAAAAGAAAAAATAGAGAAAGCCTACAAGATCTATGTGACAACTCTAAGTATACAAACACCTGTATTATGGGTATTACAGAAGGGGAAGAGAAGAATAAAAGGCATCAAAAACTTATTTAACAAAATAATAGCTGAAAACTTCCCAAGTATTAGGAGAGATATGGACTTCCAGATCCAAGGGGCTCAAAGATCCCCAAACAGATTTAACTGCAAATGGTTCTCTCTGAGAGACAATGTAGTCAAATTGTCAAAAGTCAAAGACAAAGAGAGAATTCTAAAAACAGCAAGAGAAAAGCATCACTACATCTATAAGGGAATCTTCATCAGACTAACAGCAGATTTCTCAGAAAAAACCTAATAGGCAAGGAGAGAGTGGAATGATATATTCAAAGTGCTGCAAGGAAAATCTGCCAGCCAAAAATACTATAACCAGCAAAGCTATTCTTCAGAAACGAAAGAGAAATAGTGTCCTTCTCAGACAAACAAAATCTGCAGGAATTTATTGCCAAAAACCTACATTACAAGAAATCATAAAGGAGTTCTACATCTGGAAGCAAAATGATAATACCTATCACCATGATAACATGCAAAAGAATAAAACTCACTGGTAAAGTAGATAAGCAAATGAAAAGAGATAGAAATTATATCTTGTCACTTCAAAAAATCACCAAATAGAAAAGACAAACAATAACAGAGAAAGAAAGGAACAAAGAATATATGAAATAACCATACAACGATTAGCAAAATATCAGGAGTAAGGCAACACCTTGCAATCATGACCTTGAATGTAAATGAGTTAAATTTCCCTATTTAAAAAAAAAAGCCTGGCTGAATGGATTAAAATACAAGATCCAATTGTATTTTGCCTACAAGAAACTCACTTCACCTGTAAATACTTAAACAGACTATTAGATGGAAAGTATATAAAACTATAAGATGGAAAAAGACATTCCATGGAAATGGAAACCAAAAATGGGCAGGAACAGCTGTACTTATATTGAATAAAATAAACTTTAAATGAAAAATTATAAAAAGAGACAATGTAGGGCATTACACAATGATAAAGAGATCAATTCAACAAGAGGATATGACAATTGCAAATATATATGCACCCAACATCAGATCACCCAGACAAATAAAACATTATTGGATCTAAAGGGAGAGATAGAACCCCCTCCCCCAATACAATAATACTTGGGGACTTCAACACACCTCTCTCAGCATTGGCTAGATCATGTAGACCAAAAAAAATCTACACTGGATTTAAACTGCAGGATAGACCAGCAGATGTAGGTGGTGTGAATATATGGGCCACCTTTTAATGTACCTTGCTTGTACTCCCAGTTCTGCTCATGCCTAATTCCAATTGAATTATTTTCTTCACACATTGGATTGCTGCTATATCCTGCTGACCCTAAACTTAGTGGATCTGACAATACTCATTTTGTGGTGGGCAGTTCTGCTAAATCTGTCAGTCCCTATAATAGCCCAGTAAGATGCCAGAAACGGCTTTTCAAATGATAAGTTGTTTTCTGTTACAGAAGGCATGGGCTTGCTCTAGAATATTAGGGATATTTACTGGAATTGTTCAATTGCACATTGGATTGCTACTACATCCTGCTGACCCTAAACTTAGTGGATCTGACAATACTCAGTTTGTGGTGGGCAGTTCTGCTAAATCTGTCAGTCCCTATAATAGCCCAGTAAGATGCCAGAAACGGCTTTTCAAATGATAAGTTGTTTTCTGTTACAGAAGGCATGGGCTTGCTCTAGAATATTAGGGATATTTACTGGAATTGTTCAATTTGAGCTTGCCAAAGACTCTATCAAACCTTTGCATTTTCCATAGATTTTCTAATACCATTGTATTTGACAGTGGCAGAGAAATTTGTGCCATGCCTTGACTTGTTGTGGAGGCTTCTGATGGGTCATGCTTACACATTGGATTGCTGCTATATCCTGCTGACCCTAAACTTAGTGGATCTGACAATACTCATTTTGTGGTGGGCAGTTCTGCTAAATCTGTCAGTCCCTATAATAGCCCAGTAGGATGCCAGAAACAGCTTTTCAAATGATAAGTTGATTTCTGCTACAGAAGGCATGGGCTTGCTCTAGAATATTAGGGATGTTTACTGGAATTGTTCAATTTGAGCTTGCCAAAGACTCTATCAAACCTTTGCATTTTCCATAGATTTTCTAATACCATTGTATTTGATAGTGGCAGAGAAATTTGTGCCATGCCTTGACTTGTTGTGGAGGCTTCTGATGGGTCATGCTTGAAACTGGCAGTCTTCAGAGTCACCAAATAACTGGGCCTGACATTACTTTCAAACACACTATACACTGCCTTCAAAATTCCAAGATACCTACTAAGCACTGTGCATCTTTTTCAGTGGCAAATAATACACTAAGAGCAGATATGGAATGCTCAGAGCATCAGTATCACAAACACTTGCCAATAAGGCCATCTTCTGAATATTTGTAGAGCTTATCTTACTATTTCTGATGCTCATGTGTTTTATTCTGGCATCCAAAATACTGTCATTTCTCACTTAACCAGGTCATAAGATAATTAATATAGTGGACAAGGATTACATCCTGTGGATGTCAAGACAACTAAGGTCTCTTTAGGCTATATTTTCTCAGAAATTAAGACATTAAATATAGCCCTAATATAAAAGAGTAAATATGAACTGCCCTTATTTCCAAATAAATGCAAATTGCCTTTGATTTTCTTTATTCATGGTGACTGAAAATAATTTTATGTCCAGATTCATAGACTCACACCAAGTATCTGATACTCTAGTAATTGTATTTAGTAAAGTTGAAACACATAGCTTGGTTTGTTTCAGGGAATGTATTCATTAACTGAACAGAGATAGAATATATATTACTTTCCCTGAATCTTTTAACACTTGGAAGGTGATGCTGAGCTCTACAATTCTACTTGGGAAGTAGTGTTGTTTCTGAATTATTATCATTGATGGAGGAGCAATTTCAGGGTTTTCACTTGACCCTTTCTACTTTAATGACCCATACCCCACAACCAATGTGATCATGGTTTCTGCCAGTTACTAAAAATATCTATCCCAATCATGCATCAGATGACCAGGGAAAATAACCACATAGTATTTCACAGACCCACTGGGCACAGGATTAGCAATGATTTAATCCAGGACTCTGTTTTTCCTTTTCTTTATAAATATTTACTCTATCCAGTTAGGAATGAGGGTAAGAAGATGATGACCTGGGTATAAGTGTCAGCTCAATAGCTCTTATGTATGTCTGTATCCTACTGTATAATTTATCTAGTAAGTGGAAACAAGTCCCTTTGGGGACAAGTTGGGGAATATTTATTGTGTACATTATACTTGAGTTAGGGTTCCTCCTCACGTGAACCCTGCCTACTGTATAATTTATCTAGTAAGTGGAAACAAGTCCCTTTGGGGACAAATTGGGGAATATTTATTGTGTACATTATACTTGAGTTAGGGTTCCTCCTCACGTGAACCCTGCTCCTGGGACTGAGAACTTACTCTGTTTATCAACTGGATAAAGGGTTATGATTTTCCATCACAGTGCTGCCCTTAGTCTCCTGCTCACCCTTTCTTAATCTTATCGAATATATGTCAAACAATACCTTGGTTGACAGTCAATACTTTGATGCTGCCCATCTATCTTGTCTCTAGCAACACCTTGTTTATTAGGCACTGCCAAAGATCCCTGTAGTTGGGGCTTCCTGTTTACCATTCCAGCTGCTCATTACAGTAGATTAATTGCACTCACTTTGCCTCTGGTGGTTAAATGCTCCCATTCAACCTGTGCCTTTCTGGAATCTCATCATCCTCATTGACTTTAGGAATCCCATTTTCCTAAAAGCATGTCCTACCATCAGATTTGACCTATGGAGGACAGGCACCACTGAGCAGATCAAAAATATTGGTGTGCTCTGTCCCTCTCACCCATTTATTACTTTAGTGACTATAATGCCAACATTCCATTCAATCAGAAAAAAATTTAGTTTTCCTTTTAAAATTGTTCACCAGAAGAACAGCAGGCTGCAACAGTTACCCACAATCCCCAGAGATATTAGTTGCCTTACACATCTGGGCTGAGCTGAGAGGGTTCCAGAGGAATTGGGAAGATCCCAGAGAGAAAGAAGATTGATGCATGACACACACTTGAGGGAAGATTTGTATGCAAGAAGTCAGTCTGCACTCATATAAAACGGTCCACCACAACTGTGGATTAAGTCAGATAAAAGCTGGAGGGTTATGCTATAGGATCCCAAGATGTCTGCTCTGAAGGCTCTGTCATAGCCGGGGACATGATGTTATTATAGCAGAATGTCTCATAAAGGGGTCTGCATAATGATGGGGAAAGAGAAAACCTACAAAGGCACAGCATTATAGATGATTAAGAGCTTGTCATCAGAGAAATGGTGTCAGAGGGAAAAAAGGTTTATTCTATACTTCCCTTTCCCAAAGAACTAAAATTTATNATAGATGATTAAGAGCTTGTCATCAGAGAAATGGTGTCAGAGGGAAAAAAGGTTTATTCTATACTTCCCTTTCCCAAAGAACTAAAATTTATCGGTACACGGTGCATTAAACCCAGAAGTGGCAGAATCTACTGTGGGTCTTGCTTATGGACGAAATTTGAGACCCCAACTTCTAGAAAGAATAATGAGCTCAGGATCATGTGACAGAGTTCAGAGATGAAGACAGCTCCAGGAGACACCCTAATTCCTCCCACATGTACACAACCTTATCTGTCATGGAAAGTGGGGTGAACAGCAGCCCAAAGTTTGGGATTTGGTGGCAGAGGGAAGGTAAGCTTGTTTAACTTCCTATGCACCTAATTAAACTTTTATCATATGTTGTTTATGGTTAATGAGAATTCCTTGGAGATGAAGCTTAAATAATTGTAAGATACACAATCCATATACAAATTCTTCCTTCAAAAAATTCTCAGGCCATTACAGATAAAGCACCAGCTCCTCTCCCTTCTACTCCTGATCTGCTCCATGTTAGCTCCTTTCTTCCCCAGAGGTACCCATTAATGTGAGTTTATAATGAGTAATGTGTTTTCTTCAAATTTACACACATTTATGAGCCCATAGAAAATATACATTATTATTATGCATTTGATATGCATCTTTTTCAAATGCCTATTGTAAGAGTCCTAGCGAGAAGGTGGGGCAGATCACATCTCCTCTTTTACAGTGGAGTTATTTCAGGAGTTCCAAGAGATGATATTGCACTGGCAAAGATAATAATTTTAAACTAATTATCTGGGGTGCTTGTGGAAAAAGACACTAAAATTTGTGTTTATGTGATAGATTATGAGGAAGTGTGAGGTCCAGCACTGACCTCACTAGTTTATTTGATATTTAAGAACTCTTAGTGTTGCAAATCAATCCAGTATTGATGGTGCATGGAGAAGATGCACAGGAGGCTCAGCTTTGTCCCACAAATGGACAAAAAGGGGGAAAATGACTACTGAAAAGAAAATGTACGTGAATCCTGCAATATGTTCATGTTGCAGTGTCAAATAGAGAGAGGGTAAAAGGGTAATATTTGCAGTTCTATGTGATACAAGAAAGAAGGGACTGTTTATATGTAGGAAGAACAAACCAAGGGTCCCCTGGCATGAACATACATGGTAGTGAGTGGGAAAGAGATTGTCCATTGCCATATTATCATTTATACTCAAAACATGGGAGATTTAACAAGACGTTATTATCCTTTTAGTTTGAATCAATTATTCATATCGGAGCAGAATACATTATCTCTCAATTTATTAACAGTACCCCAAAACTTTTGTCTTCCTGAAATATTTAGTTATAACCTCATGTGTTCTAGCAAAAATTTTTGCACACAGCTTCTTCAAACAATTATATTCTATAGTTACCTCAAAAGGCAATTCAGGAATTTTAATACCTCATATAAGACAAAAATATGTGAAAGCAATTTGTATGATCTAAAGCAGGAGTTGGCAAACTTTTTCTGTAAAGGGCCAGGTAGTAAATAATTTCAGGTTCGTTAGCCGTCTGAATAGATGACCAGATCACAACTATTCAACTCTGTTATTGTGCACGAGGAGCCACAGACGATACATAAATAAGCAGTTACGTTCAAATAAAGTTTTATTTACAAAAACAGTTGGCAGGCCAGGTTTGGTACACAGGCCATAGTTTGCCAGCCTCTGCTTCTTCTTCCTCCCACAAATTCTCCTGATACTTGATATTTCACAATTTGTGATTTAATTTTTTTTCAATTTGAGAGCTTTTCCTCTTTTCATGTCCCTTTAAGAACAGTAAGTACAGTAGACCGTGGTTTCAGTTACCCACAGCCAACCACTGTCTGAAAGATGTTTTGAGAGAGAGACAGTGCATATTCATAGGACTTTTATTATTATCATTGTTATATTTTATTATTATTGTTGTTAACCTTTCACTGTGTCCAATTTATAAATTAAGCTTTCTTATTGGTTTGTATGTGTAGGGAAAAACATAGTATATATAGGATTTGGTATTATCTGAGGTCTTAGGCATCAACTGGGGGTCTTGGAACATATTTCCTGCAGTTAAGGGGGAACAACTGTAATTCACAAAAGGCAAAAAAAAAAAAAAAAAAGTGTTCTGTGATTTCTAAACTTAGTGCCACTAATTCATTCAGT
>NW_007727248.1:144827-145564 GCF_000696425.1 Galeopterus variegatus
AAAAAAAGAAAAAAAAAAAAAAAAAAAAAAGTGTTCTGTGATTTCTAAACTTAGTGCCACTAATTCATTCAGTAAATATTTATTGAATGCCACATTTGTACCAAACACTACTCAAACTGCTGGCAAAAGACTTTTGACTGGTTCTAAAGAAGCTTATAGTCATGTGATGATAGACAGGTAGAGAGAAAATTAAATTATAGTGTGCTAATGAGAGGACTGTTCAGAATTCAATGGTGACAACACACTCTAACAAAGCTCTGTGGGAACCTGGTGCTGGGGAGTTAGTTGGATGCAGGAAATGGAAGGCTGTGGGGGGGATGTTTAGGTGTACCATGAAAATCCACACTTCCAATTTTTCAGAAGGCTCTTAGTTTTTGCATTTGTAAAATAGGGAATGTTTGCCTTACTAAGTGTTGTAGCACTAAACGTGTCAACAGCCATGGCACATAGTAGCCCCCTGTTAATACTGATACTGATGGTGGTGATGATGATGATGTCAGTGAAGATGGCAGCTTTGGTAGTAATGAAGATGTTGAAAGCTGATATTGGTGACTTTTTTCTTTAGTGAGCAAATTCATGGTTTTGCTCATATTTTCAGAGTGATCAAAGACTATGTTAGCAGTCACTACTAAGGGTACCGAGAAACTACTGAGACCTATGGGGTAGTTAGTGACACAAAGCTGCTTTGGGGACTATTAACCTGAGCCTGGTATTTTGGAGGGATGGTGGGTGGTCAG
>NW_007727248.1:145772-147104 GCF_000696425.1 Galeopterus variegatus
AAAGCTGCTTTGGGGACTATTAACCTGAGCCTGGTATTTTGGAGGGATGGTGGGTGGTCAGTTCCTGCCTTAGTTAGTACAAGGAGGTACCAATCATTTATTGACAATTCTGTTCTACATATGGAACAAATTATAAAGTCTAAGAAAATTTTGATCCAAGATATTTCCTGCACTGAAGCAGCTTACTATTAAATTAGGATGTGATTGAAATTGTCACATCAAATTCATATGATAATAATATTGTCAAAGTATTAGCAATAGAACTTGGTCCCTTGGTGTGGGGAGTGGGGGAGAGAGGACATTAAGGAGGTCCTTTGACAGAAATAGGAAAGTCAGGACGGAATACCCAGTTGGAAGATGGGTTAGAGTGTTAATTTTCCTTTCCCTCTTTCCAGCCGTTCTTTGCTGAAAAAGGGAGATCTTTCCGTATTATATACAGCATTAGGAAGTTCATTTTTCTATCGTTTTACTTTTTGAATTGAGAAACAAAAAATCCCACCTACTTATTCAAATTTTATAAAGTATCAAATTCTATCCTTCTACTCTTTGACCCTCCCCCTCTACAGGTTTTTATCTTCCCAGATACTCTATACACTAATAACATTTGTCTAATGTAGGAGAATGCCTCTAACATTTAATCACTGGTACAGCAGTCACAATCAAGGCTGTGATTGATGCCTAACATCCACATGATAGATGGCAATTATCCAAGCTTTGACACTGTGAGAGCATCACTTCCTTTCTTTGAAGATAGAGTGCAAACCATAAAAATGGTGCATTCCAGGTGTGAACTTTCTCAAGAACTGTAAAAAGTCTACCCCTAAAAACCCAAAGTGTCAGAAATGGAAAAAATGCTCTTGGCAGAGAATATGCTGTGTTTATTTTCATCAAGATACTGCTACTTTGGTATCCTTCACTGGATTTTTATTTAATTTGGCCATTAAAGCATCCTTTGAAGTTGGATTTGTTCAGCGCAGGGATCCTGCTAGCAGCAATGCCTGATCATTAGCAACATTTTTATTGGTTTCTCATGACAATGTGGGTCTCTGAACTTGTCTGTTTCCATTTGTCAGTTCCTGCCTTAGTATCAGTCAACAGGTAATATTTTTTTTTCTTTTTCCAACTCAGACCCTATGTGAAAAAAGGAAGCTGCAAATATATTGCCAGCAATTAAGATAGAGTAGTAAGGCAGACCAAAAAAAAAAGAAAAGAAAAAAAATAGAAGTGTTTCTCCTAGACAACCAACAGAGTGGGAGAAAATATTTGCAAAATATACATCCGACAAGGATTAATATCCAGAATATACAAGGAACTTAAACAACTTTACAAGAA
>NW_007727248.1:148715-152787 GCF_000696425.1 Galeopterus variegatus
GAACACCATTTGACTTAGTCTCTTTTGCCTTGACCAAAACCAAATGGAGAATTTAACTTTCATTGAAATCATTTAGGTAAAACAACAATAACAGAAACAAAACTATATACTACACATGCATGCTCACACACAATCATCAAAAACACAATGTAGACCAATACATATGTACTTAATCCCCAATGGAAGAAAACTTTGTAGCTACCTAAGTCATGAATACTATGTAAATCCCTACCTTAAAAATGTAGAGGTGTGTGTTTGCGTGTGTGCAAAATTATGTATAGGTCAACTTCTTGAAGTTAAAAATGTAAAAACACTTCTATACATTGCAGGTTCTTGTATTTATGATTTTCTATGTAGATCCCTCATGCATTCTTTTTTTAAAAATAATAATTGATTATCATACCCTTAATGACTTCCAAATCATTAAATAGAAGAATATTTGTCAGTACATCAATTTCCTAAAATAAAATTAGCAAAGTGTTAATATGGATGGGAGATTTGGAATTGGAGTATATTTGGAGATATACNATGTAAACTTTTTATCTTTTAATTCACTGGTTTATTTTCAATAATATGCTTCACATTGTGAGCCTATCACCCAGTCTAATAAGAACATTGGCAATAATCTAAATAGATCTACACATTCCCTCCCCTTCCCATCTAAGTCAACCACCATGCTTAATTTTATGTTTATTCTACAATTATTTTAAAATAATTCTATCACAAATGTATCTAAGTGAAATAATATAGCATTTAATTTGCTTATTCTTGAACTTCACGCAAAGGACTCTATGCTGCACGCAGTTCCCAGAACTTACTTTTTCACATAGCTTCGTATAGCAAGGGTTCATCTGTGTTGCTATATGTAGATTCAGTTTCTTCATTTTCACTGCAGTGTTTCAGCTGATCTTCCACCAGTATCTTTAAAATTAGACAAATGATAATGAAGGTGTTCCTGACAAAGCCTAATGACTTGTTCACTTTTCCAAGAAGTATGTTTAGAAATATCTGATCCACCAACTACAAACTTTTGTAGATCTCTGCTAAACACTTTTTCCTAACATGGCAAATAAGAGGAAGTTAGGATGAGCTTACATTTGTACAGCACTTGATACTAGATCACTAGAAATAGTGGGCTAATTTAGAAAAACTATTTATGATTTAATGTTATTCGGTATCATACATGGAACGGTTATTGAAGGAAACGGAGACCTTAGCTAGACTCTGACTGCAAGTAATTTCTTTTTTTTGTTTTTTTTGTGACCGGTAAGGGGATCGTAACCCTTGGCTTGGTGTCACCTGCACCACACTCAGCCAGTGAGCATACCAGCCATCTCTATATAGGATCCAAACCTGCAGCCTCAGTACTACCAGCACCACTGTGCTCTCAGCGCCACACTCTCCTGAGTGAGCCATGGGGTCAGCCCCAGTAATTTCTTCTTCAAGCAGCGTGATGTGTGGAAATTTTAAACCTGTCTTCCTAAGACACAAATATATTTGTTATTATTTCATTTAAATTAATTTGCTCAAGAAAGCAGTTTGCATTAGTGTATATTTTGTGAATTTCTTTAGAAATGGAAAATGTGAATATTTAAGTAAAATAATTTGTGAGATTCACTAATAAATAAACCGTATAGTACAGTACAAACCACTGGGTTTGGTGGAGGATTGTTTTGCTAGCAAGATGAGCAGCTGAAGTTCAATTCACCTTCTGCCAGGTTCTTCTTGTGATTTGGTTAAAGTTTATGAGATAGTTTATTTTCGGTTGAGAGTTTAGGGGTAGATGTTTACATCCATCTCTATCTGGGATTAAAGATCTGTCAGTGAGGTATGGGAGCAATTCTCACACCCTCCCAAGTTGTCCGGCTTCATTCTTTCATCCCGAGAGAGCACAACCCTCAAGCTAAATGGTAGCCTGAGAATGGTTCTTTCCAGTCAATCCATACTCTCTCCATTTTGGGCTTTGTTATCTGGCCTGTGGTTGAAGTTCCAGGAACAGAGTTCATCCCAAATCCCTTGCCACATCTCTTAGAGCCATCTTATTACTGCCACCTACAACATATTCTAACAAACAAAACAAAAACAAAAAAACAGAAAACTTTCTCCCTACCTATTCAACTAGAGGTATGATGGCAGAGTGCAGGGAAGTCTCATCTTTGCTCTGGATCAGTGTTGCTATGCACTATTTGTAGTTGTTTTGTACTTTGAGAGGGAGAGAACATACCTTGGGCTACAAAGTGGAGTGGGGAGGAAAGGGGGAGGCAGAGGTTGGGGACAATTGGGTGGGGGACACGGGGTACAAATGCAATTTATGGTAATGGGTACACTGCCAGTATGAATCCGGCCTTCACATCTTGGGCACGAGGGGGGACAATGAGCTTTGTATCTCATGAATATTCATAAACAATAAACAAACAAACAAATAAGGTTCTTTGGGACCTACGCCAATAGATCTCTCTCAGAGATGATCTGGAGAGCAGATCTTGGTCATGCTCTATTTATTAGTTCAGTGAAACATGTCATGATATTTTTCAATGAGAGGCTGCCGAAGATGCTGTAGGAGCATGGAGAAATGAATGCTTACTTCTGACAATAGGGCATGGTCATGTTTAACATTAGGATTTACTCCTGGTAAACATTATCAGGGAGACCAAGTTTTTATACTCCCTGTGTCCCTTTCCCCATCCATAAAGCCACAGGCTGTGCAGTTTTTAAATTCCCTACTCTTCCCATAATGAAACATGGCATCTGGATAGAATCTGACTCATCGTTTACTCACATATGTAATGGATGCCCAGTGCAGTTATTTTCCTAGGTAACTGGAGGTGATTCCCTATTTGAAACTGTGTAATAAAAATATGACTTTCCAATGCCAAGACCTACATAGGAGGCCCTTTTTGCTTGCACACAGGGAGGGAAGAGATGATGGCTTTAATTCTGGCTTTGATTCAATCCTCTTTTACCACTTACTAATTGTAAGGTAATGAGTAAGTTGTTAAACAACTGTAAGCCTCAGTTTTCTCATCTGTAAAATGGGGATAATAATAGAAGCTTCATCATAGTGATGCAAAATTAAATGGAGAAAATATTTATAATGAGTATAGTATCTGGCCCAGTGTGTTAAATAAAGTTAGCTATTAAAAAAGATCTACTAAGTACATGAGAGTTTTAAAATTTATTTTTATTCTCCCTGCTCTTTAGGCTGTCTATTGGCCATATACACTTTCTGTGGGGATATGGAGGACTGTATACTCTTAACCATGCTCTGGGAGCCCAAATAGCACAAGCCCAGGGAGACTGTAAAGAGAAGCAAGACATAAATTTAAGAGACTGCAAAAGGATCTTGCTGAACTGAGCCTGGAATTACATGAAAAGAAATCTTTTAAGAGTTATTTCCTATTCAAAAAGGACTTGCTGCATTATTAAATTCCATCATACTGGGAGCTTTGCTCCTTCTCATTTGTGCTTTCAAATCTTACTTATTACTGCTCCAGTCTGGATGGGGTGAAGAAAGCTGGGAAAGAAATGCTGAGCAGTAGATCAGAAAGGAGATATTTCCAGGGATGAGAATAGCTCTAGCTTTCCACTACATTTCTGAATTGCTTTTAACTTTTCAAAATACTTTCATTCCTACCTTCACTGCTGGGGTTGGTAGCAGGCAGCTTGGCCAATGGTGAAGCCAGGACCCCTAGATATAAAGCTCCTAGATAATAAAACACCTACACTCCTGCCTATTTATCCTACCTCTTGAAAACATTCAGAGTAATAACACTGCAGCCATTTATAACAGCATACCCACTTATAGAGTATCCACCATGTGTGTAATAGATACTGAATATCTTATATACATTATCTATGCAGTTTCAAAAACAATCCTTTGAAACAGGGTGTTTTCTTTAGCTAGTTGTTTTTTCCTATCAGTGACTTACTCAAGGTCCTGTAGATAGTGAGTAACAGAACTTCGATTTGAACCCAGAAATTTAACACAAAACTTGTGCTTTAACAACTCCAGTAAAATGTTGAAAACTTAGGGCCGGCCCGGTGGCGCACTGCTATAGTGCGCCGCTTGGGA
>NW_007727248.1:153647-183990 GCF_000696425.1 Galeopterus variegatus
GACTCTAATGCAGTGAAGAGACAAAGAACTTATGTGGTTTCTGCTGATGAACGAAGTGAAGATTGGAAGAGGAATGCCACTAAATTTTTAACAACCGTCTGGAAAAAAAACCCAAAAATGTGGTTTATAGTGTTTGCCCATTTCCCTCATGCAAATACTCCTATGATGGCTGATTTCAAACTACCACATGATGTCTCTGAACACAGAAAATAATTGAGAAAAGAAGCACACAATGGGCTCTTCTAGGTCAGTATGAGTCAGTTCTAGCCCACCAACTGAAACTTGGTCAGAAAGGGACTGAGCATGTTGTATAACAAAATATGAAAGTCAGAACATCTTTTGATGATATCTATACCCAGCTACCCTACAGAGACTTAAAACTAATACTCTCTCTTAGAGTAGTGGCTTTTCTTGTTCTGGTTGATTGTGAACCATTCGTTTTCCTTGTCTTTAGCCCTTAGGCAGGCATCAATATGGTGTGTAAAATATTAGAATAGAGACAGCATAATAATAATTGTGCTAGATAGACTATAGACCATAAAAATTCAAATTCAAAATAAACACTAGAGCTTCTCTATTCTGCCTGTTTAGATACAATATTTACATGCTGTGGGAGTCAGTGTTAACACAATTGGGGGAGAAGATTGGAAAGAGCCTGGGCAAGAACTTCTTAACATTTTTATGAAAGTTTCTTTCTCTGAATGAAATTTACCCAGGTCATTGCCTGCCTTTTATGGTGCTGCTGGTTAGGCAACATGAGAACGACAAAATCTAGAAGCTTTGGGAAGAATCATGTCTACCTACTTTCATGGTAACCCTACACTGACACACCTACTAAAAAGGCGTTCCTGGCACTAGTAACAGTTACCTTTGGGACTGTGGTATTTGTTCATAAAAGAGTTGCTTGGCAAAACAAATTAGGAAGGTTTTAATTATTCTCTAAACCCTTGCTACTCAAAGTGTAATCTATAGACCAGCAATATTTGCATGGCCTGAAAGTTTGTTAGAAAAGCACAATCTTAATCTCAAACCCAGAAGAAATGAATCAGAATCTCTATTTTTAATATATACCCAGGTGTTTTGTGTGCACATTAAAACTTGAGAGACACTACCCTAAGTCACTGTTCTAAAGTTCTCAGGTGATATAGAATCTTCCCTCTCATGTAATCCTATGAAATCTCTCCAAGGTGTGCCTTTGTAATCTAGGTCTTCATTATTCTGGCTAATTCAAACTAATGTCAGCCAGAGAGTGAAGATGGATCAGTGTAGTCTATCCTCAGTGCTGGTGACTAAATGCATTGCCAACATTTATCCGGGATATGGGTCAATTCAATATACATGACAAGGGCTTGTTCTTGCCTTTAGGACACAGAATTGAATACACAGTATGCTCATAAACAGTATGCTCATGTTTATCTATAGAAAAATTGGCTGGAAGGAAAGATATTAAAATGCTAGTAATATTTTTTGCCAGGGTAGCAGAATTTTAGGCACTTTTTTCTTTTAAAAAAAAATCTTTCAAATTTTCTACAAAGAGGTTTTATGTTAAAAAATTTAAAAAGAGAGACAGAATATAAAGTAGAAATCTTCTGTAAATTTCTTCTAATGATGCAATTAGTGGGTAGTTACTTATGATTTATGTTGTCTTTTACTCCTACATAGCAATTTTTAATTATTGTAATTAAATACTCATAAGTATTTGTTTAGCATCTGTTTTTACTACTGAACTGCCATCTCCGTAAAAATGGGATATTCCTAAAATGGCATCTGGAAATAAATAGATGCTCAATAAATATTTATTGAATAAGTGAAAATCAAGGAGGGGCAAATAAGATGATTTGGGTAGCTTAACTAGGGACAGATATAAATTATAAACTCAGCGTAATAAGATTTTGCTACTCTCATTTCTTTTATGGAATCTTTTATCTCCTCCACCTCCCCAACTTATAGCCACATTTTAGGTCTCAACTTTCAACATTCTCTCTCTCACTTTCTCTCATCTCGAAATGACTCTCAGGTACACAATATTAGGTAAGTCAGAATCCTTAGTTTATAACAGACTCATGTCATGGTTTCACATATGTAAACTTTTTATCTTTTAATTCACTGGTTTATTTTCAATAATATGCTTCACATTGTGAACCTATCACCCAATCTAATAAGAACATTGGCAATAATCTAAATAGATCTACACATTCCCTCCCCTTCCCATCTCAGTCAACCACCATGCTTAATTTTATGTTTATTCTACAATTATTTTAAAATAATTCTATCACAAAGGTATCTAAGTGAAATAATATAGCATTTAATTGGCTTATTCTTGAACTTCATGCAAAGGACTCTATGCTGCGCGCAGTTCCCAGAACTTACTTTTTCACATAGCTTCGTATAGCAAGGGTTCATCTGTGTTGCTATATGTAGATTCAGTTTCTTCATTTTCACTGCAGTGTTTCAGCTGATCTTCCACCAGTATCTTTAAAATTAGACAAATGATAATGAAGGTGTTCCTGACAAAGCCTAATGACTTGTTCACTTTTCCAAGAAGTATGTTTAGAAATATCTGATCCACCAACTACGAACTTTTGTAGATCTCTGCTAAACACTTTTTCCTAACATGGCAAATAAGAGGAAGTTAGGATGAGCTTACATTTGTATAGCACTTGATACTAGATCACTAGAAATAGTGGGCTAATTTAGAAAAACTATTTATGATTTAATGTTATTCGGTATCATACATGGAACAGTTGTTGAAGGAAACGGAGACCTTAGCTAGACTCTGACTGCAAGTAATTTCTTTTTTTTGTTTTTTTTGTGACCGGTAAGGGGATCGTAACCCTTGGCTTGGTGTCACCTGCACCACGCTCAGCCAGTGAGCATACCAGCCATCTCTATATAGGATCCAAACCTGCAGCCTCAGCGCTACCAGCACCACTGTGCTCTCAGCGCCACACTCTCCTGAGTGAGCCACAGGGTTGGCCCCAGTAATTTCTTCTTCAAACAGCGTGATGTGTGGAAATTTTAAACCTGTCTTCCTAAGACCCAAATATATTTGTTATTATTTCATTTAAATTTAGTTAACTAATTAAAGGATTCTTTCATTGTAAGTTTAGGATATTCAACCCCCACCCCCACCCCCCCAAGACCAAATCAAAGGGAAATGTTATTTACCCTTGAGATGAAATAATAGGTATGGCCAGATCAGTGAGCCATATTCTAATAGACACAAGTGTGATAGGAACTCTTTGTCTGTGATAAAATTGCAATCACTAGAAATCATAACAGATGGTCTCACTCTCTCTTTCCCCTGCTACCCTTTTGATAAAGAAAGAAGACAGAAAAGATGACTAAACTGAGATCATGGATTTTTACTAAAAGCTAAATTTATTGGTCTGTCTCTTGCTTAGCCCACACTGACCTTGCCCCCTAGAAGGCATGTTGCATATATCTCTGGGCTTCAATTTCCTCCTCTCTAGCCATTCATATATGGTAATTTGATGCAGTCCTTTCACTCAGTCATGGGGGTGAGAAGTAAGACTCAAACTGATGAGCACTCCTGTGTGTGGAGCTTCAGACCTTAAAGAGTCCCAGATCCTCTGTAGACTGCTATAAAACTCAAGGAAGAAACTTTTTTGTCTTTTTGTTGATCTCTTCAACATTTTTCCACAGACATACTAAATAGTTGTGTTCTTGTGAAAATACATCTGTAATGTCAGAAATTCAGGTAGGGTAGAGGGGAGAAATGGTGTTCAATCTGGAAAGCAGTGAATATGGCCTAGGTTGAATTCTTTCTTCTACCACCAATGAGCACTGTGATTTGAAGCAAGGGACTCTGCCTTCAAATGTCGTTTCTCATCTCAAAAGTGAGAATAATCATAGGCACCTCAGAGTATTGCCATAAAAATTAGGTTATGCTCGTGAGAAATCTTGGCATAGTAGCCACTCAATACAGGTATGAGGATTGTAAGGTTTGCCAGTGGGGGAGATGCATGGAGGACTTTTAGGTGTGAGCTTCCAAGTACGATAAGGTGCTGTCCCCTCATGTCACTGACAGGCATGATAAAGGCAATTTGCTCAAGAAAGCAGTTTGCATTAGTGTATATTTTGTGAATTTCTTTAGAAATGGAAAATGTGAATATTTAAGTAAAATAATTTGTGAGATTCACTAATAAATAAACCGTATAGTACAGTACAAACCACTGGGTTTGGTGGAGGATTGTTTTGCTAGCAAGATGAGCAGCTGAAGTTCAATTCACCTTCTGCCAGGTTCTTCTTGTGATTTGGTTAAAGTTTATGAGATAGTTTATTTTCGGTTGAGAGTTTAGGGGTAGATGTTTACATCCATCTCTATCTGGGATTAAAGATCTGTCAGTGAGGTATGGGAGCAATTCTCACACCCTCCCAAGTTGTCCGGCTTCATTCTTTCATCCCGAGAGAGCACAACCCTCAAGCTAAATGGTAGCCTGAGAATGGTTCTTTCCAGTCAATCCATACTCTCTCCATTTTGGGCTTTGTTATCTGGTCTGTGCTTGAAGTTCCAGGAACAGAGTTCATCCCAAATCCCTTACCACATCTCTTAGAGCCATCTTATTACTGCCACCTACAACATATTCTAACAAACAAAACAAAAACAAAAAAACAGAAAACTTTCTCCCTACCTATTCAACTAGAGGTATGATGGCAGAGTGCAGGGAAGTCTCATCTTTGCTCTGGATCAGTGTTGCTATGCACTATTTGTAGTTGTTTTGTACTTTGAGAGGGAGAGAACATACCTTGGGCTACAAAGTGGAGTGGGGAGGAAAGGGGGAGGCAGAGGTTGGGGACAATTGGGTGGGGGACACGGGGTACAAATGCAATTTATGGTAATGGGTACACTGCCAGTATGAATCCGGCCTTCACATCTTGGGCACGAGGGGGGACAATGAGCTTTGTATCTCATGAATATTCATAAACAATAAACAAACAAACAAATAAGGTTCTTTGGGACCTACGCCAATAGATCTCTCTCAGAGATGATCTGGAGAGCAGATCTTGGTCATGCTCTATTTATTAGTTCAGTGAAACATGTCATGATATTTTTCAATGAGAGGCTGCCGAAGATGCTGTAGGAGCATGGAGAAATGAATGCTTACTTCTGACAATAGGGCATGGTCATGTTTAACATTAGGATTTACTCCTGGTAAACATTATCAGGGAGACCAAGTTTTTATACTCCCTGTGTCCCTTTCCCCATAAAGCCACAGGCTGTGCAGTTTTTAAATTCCCTACTCTTCCCATAATGAAACATGGCATCTGGATAGAATCTGACTCATCGTTTACTCACATATGTAATGGATGCCCAGTGCAGTTATTTTCCTAGGTAACTGGAGGTGATTCCCTATTTGAAACTGTGTAATAAAAATATGACTTTCCAATGCCAAGACCTACATAGGAGGCCCTTTTTGCTTGCACACAGGGAGGGAAGAGATGATGGCTTTAATTCTGGCTTTGATTCAATCCTCTTTTACCACTTACTAATTGTAAGGTAATGAGTAAGTTGTTAAACAACTGTAAGCCTCAGTTTTCTCATCTGTAAAATGGGGATAATAATAGAAGCTTCATCATAGTGATGCAAAATTAAATGGAGAAAATATTTATAATGAGTATAGTATCTGGCCCAGTGTGTTAAATAAAGTTAGCTATTAAAAAAGATCTACTAAGTACATGAGAGTTTTAAAATTTATTTTTATTCTCCCTGCTCTTTAGGCTGTCTATTGGCCATATACACTTTCTGTGGGGATATGGAGGACTGTATACTCTTAACCATGCTCTGGGAGCCCAAATAGCACAAGCCCAGGGAGACTGTAAAGAGAAGCAAGACATAAATTTAAGAGACTGCAAAAGGATCTTGCTGAACTGAGCCTGGAATTACATGAAAAGAAATCTTTTAAGAGTTATTTCCTATTCAAAAAGGACTTGCTGCATTATTAAATTCCATCATACTGGGAGCTTTGCTCCTTCTCATTTGTGCTTTCAAATCTTACTTATTACTGCTCCAGTCTGGATGGGGTGAAGAAAGCTGGGAAAGAAATGCTGAGCAGTAGATCAGAAAGGAGATATTTCCAGGGATGAGAATAGCTCTAGCTTTCCACTACATTTCTGAATTGCTTTTAACTTTTCAAAATACTTTCATTCCTACCTTCACTGCTGGGGTTGGTAGCAGGCAGCTTGGCCAATGGTGAAGCCAGGACCCCTAGATATAAAGCTCCTAGATAATAAAACACCTACACTCCTGCCTATTTATCCTACCTCTTGAAAACATTCAGAGTAATAACACTGCAGCCATTTATAACAGCATACCCACTTATAGAGTATCCACCATGTGTGTAATAGATACTGAATATCTTATATACATTATCTATGCAGTTTCAAAAACAATCCTTTGAAACAGGGTGTTTTCTTTAGCTAGTTGTTTTTTCCTATCAGTGACTTACTCAAGGTCCTGTAGATAGTGAGTAACAGAACTTCGATTTGAACCCAGAAATTTAACACAAAACTTGTGCTTTAACAACTCCAGTAAAATGTTGAAAACTTAGGGCCGGCCCGGTGGCGCACTGCTATAGTGTGCCGCTTGGGAGTGTGGCGGCGCTCCCGCCGAGGGTTCGGATCCCACATACAGACCGGTTCCCGCTCACTGGCTGAGCGAGGTGCGGGCACGATGCCGAGGGTTGCGATCCCGTTGCTGGTCCCAGTCTGGTACGGGTGCGACACTGAGGGTTGCGATCCGTTGCCAGACATGAAAAAAGACAAAAAAAAAAAAAAACGTTGAAAACTTAGTCCTATGTTTGGAAATAGAGGATTCAGGAACATTGGAAACTTCTATCCTGAGCAACAAGAGCAGAGCAGACCCTCAGAAGTAGAACAGCATTTCACTATTGGTGTTCATTTAAGAAGTTAGTGGCAATTCCGAGAGACAAAGAGGGCAGGGAAGCCTGGGAAATGGTGATATTAAAGGACTTAGAGAGCAGAAAACAAATACAGCTGAACACGTGAAGGAAAGGCAGATCATCTCAGCCTGAGTGCTGGCCAGCTGTGTGGTCAGAGAGGGCTGTATAAAAGGAAGGAAACTCTGTTGTTCATTTGTGTGTCTTCCTTTGAGAAATACCTATTCAGCTCTTTTGCCCATTTTTTTTTTTAACATCGGGTTACTCGCTTTTTCACTGTTAAGGTGTTTGAGTTCCTTGTATATTCTGGATATTAATCCTCTGTTAGATGCACAGTTTGCAAATATTTTCTACCACTCTGTAGCTTGTCTTTTCATTCTGTTGTTTTGTTTGCTGTGCAGAGGCTTTTTAGTTTTATATAATCCCATTTGTTTATTTTTCTCTTGTTGCTTGTGCTTTTGAGGTCTTATTCATAAAGTGTTTGCCCAGTCCTACATCCTGAAGTGCTTCCTCTATGTTTGAGAAAATGTTCAACATCACTAAGCATCAGAGAAGTGCCAATCAAAACGACATTGGGATATCATCTCATGCCAGTTAGACTGGCTAGTATCAAAAAGACAGAGAATGCTGGTGAGGGTGTAGAAAAAGGGAAACCTTCCTACACCGTTGGTGGCACTGTAAATTGGTGCAGTCATTATGGAAAATGGTAAAATGGTTTTGAGTTTCCTCAGCTACAGATAAATTACTATACAATCTAGCAATCCCACTACTGGGTATTTACGTAAACGAATGGAAATCATCATTTCAAAAGGATCCCTACACCACCATGTTTATCACTGCTCTATTTAGAATAGTAAAGAGATGGAACCGACCTAAATGTCCATCGAGGGATGACTGGATAAGGAAAATGTGGTAAATATATATACCACAGAATACTACTCAGCCATAAAAAAGAATGAATTTTTGCTATTTGCAGCAACATGAATGAGCTTGGAGAAAATTATGCTAAGTGACATAAGCCAGGCACACAAAGAGAAATACTGCGTGTCCTCACTTGTAAGTGGAAACTAAATAAGTGAACCAAAAAAGTATACAAATAAAAAAGAAACATACAACAATCACAAAAACATGTTGAACTTTCACAAGGAGAGAATAGAACTATGGTTATTTGAGGTGGGAAACAGGGAGAAGAAGGGGGGTTAGTGAAGAATTGGTAAAGGGTCACAAAGAATGATCATGTTCTGTAATGATTAACATAATAATTATTCTTATTTGATCATCACATTTTATACATAGGTATTGACATTGAACTCTGTATCTCACAAATGTGTAAAAATCAATTATGTTTCAATTTTTTAAAAACGAAGGATCCTCAGTAAAGTGTAATCTGTGACCTGTTTCTGTAACTATGTATCTTGCTAAGTTAAACAGATCTCAGTCTTTGCCCCTGACTCCCATTTAGGAAAAAATATACACAAAGAAGTAACAGTTAATGAGTCAGTTCTTAATCTGTAGAGTCCTTCAGCATGAAGATTTCAGAGGGACAGAAGGGGGAAGGAATAGGAATCTCACTTTAGAAATGAAGAATATTCACTCAGAAATGTTAATTGACTTGCCTAAGATCAGTTTCTTTGAGGACTAACTCAGTTTATTTGTAAATTGCTTTTAGTGCTATCTGTTCCAGAATTAGCCATAGGAACTTACTAACCAAAACAACTTATTAACCATAGTTCTTTAACTATGTTTAAAATTTCTCACTTATAACTCGCTTCCCAAGAAGCAATGGGAGTCCTTTGTGAAAAATGAGGGTGGCATGTTAATTGGTGGCCCTCCAGGGCCTGGGTCACCAGGAATCACCATTAACCCTTCCTTAGCTGTTTTCTGATGTTTCTGCAGTGAGGGGAGGCATTTTGATATTATCTTCCCTATTCTCATCTGTGTCTTAATGTCTTTTCTATTTTGTACCTCTTAAGTTATACTTATCCCTTAAGGTTGCACTCCAATCCCACCTAACTTGTCTGCCCTTATCTGCCCTTTTCTATTTTGTACCTCTTAAGTTATACTTATCCCTTAAGGTTGTACTCCAATCCCACCTAACTTGTCTGCCCTTATCTGGCCTCAGCAAGCCTTCCAGAGACTTGGTTCAGCCTGACTTCATCCCTTTTCATCATGGTGTTGAGGGAAGCCTCATCTTCCCAGGATCATGCACTCCTTGGAGGGTAGGAACCATGTCCTGTGCCTCTCTCTTGTCCCCCAATAGCATACCAAGAGTGATTCTAGCATTGGCATTTTCTCAACCACAGATTATCAGACAATTTAAAATGTGTGGTCAAATATGGCATATTTTGGACAAAGGTTCAACTTTTGTTTTCTAGTAAGTATTTCAATTCCACAGAAAATCACTCACTTTTTAAACAGATCACTTGTTGCAATTGGGTAAGATTGTGGCAGTTGGCATGATCTGGGGACCCTAATGATTCAGGCTGTATATTTTCAGCCTAATGGCTCAAAGTCCATGGCCACTGAGTTCATGAGGAGACACCATCCTGACTCAAAACCCCATCCCCAGTACTGCTGCCACTACAAATTTTCTATACCACCTCTTCTTATGCTTAACTGATGACCTAGAAAATAGAATGTTTAATTTGGAAGCATACTGAGAGGTACAGTAGATTATCATTGTTTGTGGTCATTATTTTCTATAAAGTTACCACAAACATCGAATTAATGAATGCTAAATTATTGTTCCTAAGGTAGATACAAGGTTAGGTTTCTGAGAGGTGCTGTGCACAACATTTTCTTCAAGCAATCAATACCTAACCTTGTTTAACAGGTGTTTCTGTTTAGACTTCTTATTTCATATTTTCGATTCATTAACATTGAACTCACACCCAATGGCATTATAACTTGTGCCAGCATAAAGCTTTTCTAATGTATGTATTTTCTCTGTAAAGCACATCAAAGCCTTCATGTACTTAGTATCACTAGACATTACTTCAGGACTATGCTTGGAGGGCATTTTAAACAGCAAAGTCACCAACAGAAATTAGAAAACTACAAGAAACATGGCACTAAATAGACTGTGAAAAGACTTGTTTACAGAAAGAGAACTGGAACAAGAAGTTTCATTGCTGGAAATGTGCACATTGGCAGCTCGACGTTTTCACCACTCTTGCATACGCCTGTTGGTGAACAACCATAAAAGTATCTGAGTATTGATTTTGGAAGTTACAAATAAATTTCAGCAAGTAGGTGAATTGGAAAATACAGAATCATTGAATAACAAGGACTGACTATACCTCCAAGTGGAATTTACTTTCATTTGGTACTTGTATCACATCTTAGATCTGAGGAATTCTCCATTTATCTACTTTAGAAAAATTGTCCATGTTCTTTTATATGGGAAGGAAAATTCATACATTACCTGGAGTTGAAGGGATCCTAAACAGTTAAAGCCATTTTAACACATTTGATTATGCTTTACCACTCAAGAAGTTCTTAAGGCTTGATAGAAATGGGCTCAGAAAAACATAGGCTTTGCTATCATAGAGATCTAAATTTAAAACCAGATTATACTACTGATTAGCTGAGTGTTTTCAGGGAAGTTACCTACCTTCTTGCACACAAGCTGCCTTATTTCTAAAATCAAAAATATAAACCCTTCTTTGCAGGGTTTGAAGTAACACACATGGAAAAATCTCTGCTACGAGGGTACATTGAGTTCAGTGTTTTTCTTCCCCTTCTATTCCAGGTATCCTGGAATGAAGCATATTAGACATTATGTTTTCCGCAATTTCGAGGTGCAAATGAGCAGGGGGAATAAGTAGGTGGTCTGAGACTACGTGTAGAAACTGGCTATTAACAAAAGTTAATTTAAAAACATATTGTGTTCTTCTCTAATGAAAATATGCTTATTAGTATGAGGTGAATCTTGTTTCAGGACATGGGGTCCGCAATTTCGAGGTGCAAATGAGCAGGGGGAATAAGTAGGTGGTCTGAGACTACGTGTAGGAACTGGCTATTAACAAAAGTTAATTTAAAAACATATTGTGTTCTTCTCTAATGAAAATATGCTTATTAGTATGAGGTGAATTTTGTTTCAGGACATGGGGAAGAAAAGAACAGAATCATCCAAACATGCCAAAGAGATAAATTTGTGAAAAAGTTGGAAAAAGCCATTGGTCTATGCATTTTATAAAATTAGTCTATGGTCGACATTTAGGGGAAGTTAAATGAGTCAGAATGAGACTGAGATTAGAGGGTGAGAGGCTATGATTAAGAGTGACCCTCTCACCTCCTTTAGAAAAATATCCCAGAAATATATGACCATTAAACTATGTGTCCTTCTCCAAAGTGCAGGGGAGATAGAAATATGGTATTTGTAATCAGTACAAGCTGGTATAAATCAGAGTTCAGGATCTAAAAAGGGGAGTTTGCATGGCATGACATGGCTAGCTTGTTTCTATTAACTAACATTGATGTTATTAGCTAACCTCTTTGCAATGAACTAAGTTTTTGTGTACCCATAAAACTCATATGTTAAATCCTAACTCCTAAGGTAATGGTATTAGGGGGTGGGGTCTTTGGGAGGTGATTAGGTTTTGAGAGTGCAACAATCATAACAAGAATTAGTGCCCTTATCAAAGAGATACATATTTATGGGATACAGAGTTGACTAATAGTATTTGTGTACAATATGTGATGATTGAATAAAAAATAAAATAAAATTTAAATTCCAGCAAGGTAGAAAAAAGAAAATAAATTAATAGATAAGAGAGATCTCAGAAAGCCCATTTGATCTTCCACCATGTGAGGATACAGTGAGAAGACATAGTCTATGAACCAGAAATCAAGCCCTCACCAGACACCAAAGCTGCCAGGTCTTCGATCTTGGACTTCCCAGCCTCTAGAACTGCGAGAATGAATTTCTGTTGTTTATAAAGTACACAGTTTAGATATTTTGTTATAGCAGGCTGAATGGACTAAGATACCCTTCTTCCTAAATTGTCATCACAGAAAACCAACTAGCCTCAAAGCCTTTGGCCGGTTGCAATTCTTAAGAGTTTCTTGGACAAAATAATTTTAAAAGCTCTCTTTTTCAGCAATGGAATTGAAAAGTTCAGCATCTCAGGTAACACTGAGATTGATTGCATGTTTGGCATCTCTTTCCTGTTGTACATGATCAGATACTTGGTTGTAGCTCAGAAAAGATTTACTGACAAATCAATAATTAAATTCAAACACAATGAATTAAATCAATAATTAAATTCCAACACTGAATCCATCATAGTTCCATGCTGTTATGCTTGGAGGAATTATCTGAAAATTAATTGGCTAAGATATCTGGATCCAATAAGTTTATTTATCTACCTATAACACCATTCATCAAGTAGCCTAAACCTCTATATTCATTAATAGTTCTGAGTTGCAGCCTTTAAAATAATAATCTGCTTGGTTATGATGCAAAACTAGGAGGTAGGAGGGTTCAATACAGAGTGTAAGGATGAAGTAGAATCAACTTGTGCTTCTAATTTGTTGATGCTTCTAGTGTGTGTCAAATGACTGTTCTATATTTCAGTTTCTTCAGTCTTAAATGAAGTTAGTTATACTGGATAATAGCAATATTTGCACCTGAGTTTACCAAACAGGGGTTGATGGTACCTAATGCAAATTAGGTAAGCTTGCTTTACCAGAGAAGGTTTTGTGTAATATCTGAATATACGAGTATATGCAGTGTCTTCAAAAAGTTCATGGAAAGATTTGTAGTATCTTTAATTTATATTTTTCCACTTTTGAAGTACCTTCATATATGTATGTGCTCAACCAAGGTCCTGCTCCATTATAATGTTATATTAAATAAGATAATGTGGGTAGATGTAGAAATATTTAGAAAATGTTAAAAATGCACAAAATGCTCATTTTTGTCTGTTGTGTACAATAGGGCAAAACAAACTTTACACAATCAAAATTTCCAAACTAGGGAATGATAAATTATAATATGTCAACTCAATGGAACTTTATATGGCTATTAAAGTACATATTTTATGTAGAACATTGCAAAAGTATGTTTAGATTCAGCATCAATAAAAAACAGTAAGCAAAATTGTAGCTAGAGTTACAACTATAAAAATAGGTACACATTTGGACAAAAGCTGCATGAGAATACATAAAAATCAAAATAGTTTTTTCAGAGTGATAGAATTATGGATGATTTTTGTCTTCAAATGTTCTTAAATGTTATATATTTCATTTACAATAAAAATACTGTGCATATGAAAAGAATTGGAATGAATAAAGCAATCAGAGTTTGTCTTGAAGCAAATCAGTAGCATGAAATCAAGACAATGTAGATGAGAGATGGGTTACATTTTTTTTATTCACATCAAGTAGAGGCCATTTTCCAGAAGCCTAAAATGGTGGCTTAACAAAGAGAGCTGAGACAGAGCGAGCACTAATGGGCAAGGGGGTATGAGGATGGCAGGCCCACTCTAAACTCCTTTCCACACTCTTCCTCTTTCCCCTCTTCTGATGTCAACACTGATTCCTGTTACTTCGCACATTGTTACCAACTTTTTCCAGCTCTCCGCTTCCATTGTCCTCTCTGCTCCTTACCGCAAATTAATCTGCAGCTTCCCAAGAACTGCCTAAGTATAATCAGTTAGGTGGGGGAGAAATGCCAAGGAGGTCCTTGTCCAGCTTTCAGAGAAGTTTGCATCGTGATGCATCTAAACATTTGGAGAGCTGCCAGCAGCAGAATGAGCTGATGAGGAGAGTTTCTACGGTTGGGTCTAGCAACAGAAATTTGTCAGGCTGGGCCAGCCCGGTGGCGCACTGCTACAGTGCGCCACTTGGGAGCGCGGCGGCGCTCCCGCCGAGGGTTCGGATCCCACATACAGATGGTTCCTGCTCACTGGCTGAGCGAGGTGCGGGTGCGACACCGAGGGTTGCGATCCGTTGCCGGACACGAAAAAAGACAAAAAGGAAAAAAAAAAAGAAATTTGTCAGGCAAAGCTTCCAGATAGATGCATTCTATCTCATATTATTATAAATATTCTTTTAAAATTGTATTTGACTCTGTTGGAGGGGGGAAATTATGAGTTATTTTAAGTTATAAAATATTTAAGACTGTGGGTCTTTGTTGCATGGGATGGCGTTTCAGTGACTTCGATTCTACTTCCTTGTAAGTATTTAATTGAATATAATGTATAATACAGGCTCTTGGGCATAAACAGTATATAATAATATTGTTACAATAGCTGATCAGTTATAAATTGAATCAAACTTTCTCACACTGATATCAACTTACACATTTATTCTAACTAACAGATAGTATTTCACTCCAGAATTTTTATACGTATTTTTTCCAGGTTTTGTAAAGTTAAGGTATTACCATTTCTATTTTAGTATTTCATATATTTCCTAGAACTGTTATTTGAATAAGATGACCGGTTGCTGCCCTGTTTTTGCAAACATACAGACACACATATATACACACACACGCATATATATGTATTTCACACACAGTGCATATAATGGCCTGTGTTTAAGTCTGGAGACTGTTGGACAAAGTGCCAGATATTTGGTGCCTAGAAAAATGGACTGTGAGAATCATTAATGCTCTTTACAAAATACTTGTGGCTCTTTACCATATAATCACATGTGTCAATTATATACTTGTGCCTCTTTTAATTTTGTGGTGGCTGTGATTTGCTTTGGCCAGCGAGACATGTACAGAAGTAACATGCATCACTGCCAGGAGTGAACATTAAAAGCCAGTGCCCAATTTTCCTCTCTTCCCTTTCCCACTGCTTCAGTGACTCAAAAACAGTTGGCAAGATGAAGCCTTGGTCAGTTTGGAGATGGGAGAAGTTGAGAAGAGCAAGCTGCCCTCGGATCTATGGTGAACATGCAGCGTGAGTAAGAAATAAACATTCGTTCTGCTAAACCACTGAGATTTTTGAAACTATTTGCTACTGCAGCATCCTAGAGCTACCCTGACTCGATGAGTACGTGTTTTTCAAATTTTATTCATAGCCTTTAGAAAAATTGTATTATTTAGTATTTGACACAAAGGAAATATATATGAATTGTATATGTAAGTTACTAAGTATAAAAATAAAGCAAACACCCATGAACTTATCACCCAGTTTAAAACTAGAACATTCATATATTGTTAGGAATTTTCTTTATGCTTCTGCTGTGTCCTAACATTGGCCTCCTCCCTATTGCCCTTAATTGGTATGTATCAGTTGAGTATTAAAAACAAAGCATGATGCAGGAGACAATATAGGGGATGATATCATTTTTGTAAAGCAGTCATCTTTTCAATCACGTCCTTTGCATAAATGAATACTACTACTGTATTACTACAGTTAATGCATAGGAGCACTTTCTATTTGCCTAATATTGTTTCAATAGCATCATATGTAATAATCCTTTTCTGTGAGGTGGAAACTATGATTACACCCATTTTAAAGATGAAGCAGCTAAGGCCAGATATTAAACTCCTTATTCAAGGTCAGATATATTCAACATGACAGATCTGGAACATTTAGCTTCTGTATAACATTCTTATCTCAGCTGCAACAAATTACCACAAACTCAGTGGCCTAAAACAACAGAAATTTGTGTTACATCTGGAAGTCAGATGTTCAAAATGGGTCTTACTTGGCTAAAATCATAGTGTTGGCAAGCCTGAATTCTTTCTGGAGCTCTAGAGAAGAATGCATTTTCTTGTCCTTTCCAGCCAGTTAGGCCACCTTCATTTCTTGGTTTTGTCCCCTTCCTCTGTCTTAAAAGCCAGCACCCTAGCATCTTCAAATATCTCACTCTGACTCTTACTTTTTTATTTATAAATTAGATTATAATTTGATTAGATTGGGCTTATGATTAGATTGGGCTCATCCAAATAACCCAAAATAATGTCTCCATATCACGATCATGAATTTAATTATACCTGCAAAGTCTCTGTTGCTATGTGAGGTGACATATTTACAGGTTGCAGATATTTGGATATGGACATACTTTGGGGAGGATGGGCTCCAAATAACCCAAAATAATGTCTCCATATCACGATCATGAATTTAATTATACCTGCAAAGTCCCTGTTGCTATGTGAGGTGACATATTTACAGGTTGCAGATATTTGGATATGGACATATTTTGGGGAGGATGGGCATTATTCTGCCAACCACAGCTTTAAAGTCTGTTTTATTAGTCACTATGTTGCACTGCCTCCAAGAGGATGATAACCATACAACAACTCTATATTGATGGGTAATGCTTCAAATCAATAACAAAAATAGCTGCAATAATTTTTTAAAAAGCAAACATTCTACAACTAATCATCTATATACTAAATCAACCATAGAATGAGAACTCTTATCTCCTACTTTGGACCCAATCTATCAATTTTTCAATATGTTTCATAATAGAGTTGCAGACTGGTGCAGTGGTAGAGTCCTATCCTTGCCACTTATTAGTTATTATTATCAATATTTTCTAGATGAAGAACATGAGGAAGTTTAAGTAGTTTGCATAATAAAACACAGTAAATGAATAATAGGTTATTTCCACTTTGGCCTATTTCATGACACTCAAGTTTTGGTAAAGTAGAATAGGAATTAAGTGTTGTGTGAGACAAGATAAGTCACAGTGGGCTTGGGTATTTATAGAAGTCTTTATTCAGTTTTGAGGATCGAATTATGCCTGGAAGAATATCAAGATATATAGCTGTGACTTTTATGGCAATCCAAATATTAACTTTACTAATGTACACTCATGCCTTCTTCTGGGCTGGGGGATTGTGCTAGGTATTTTCACATACTTATTGAAATAAACAAAAAACTTGATGAGACAACTAAATCCCCCAGTTATTATATGTAAACATGCTTGTTTTCTTCTTATGTTTAAGAAGACTGTGAAAGGTGGAGAGAAGAGGCAGATTAGCTTGAGACTGGACTCAAGGAACAACATGGTGTTGAGTTCCTTGTGTTTCCTCTGTGGCTTTCATATCCAAGACTGAAGCTGAGGAAGCTGGCAACCCAGAAATGCCAATAAGCATGGACAAAAAAAAAAAAGCCTGAATGAATGCTTGCTTCAGCAAAAGGATAGCTTTAAAATATAAAACTTTTAGACAATAACCGCTCTCTTCTTACCAAACAGAAGAGATAAAACTGTGATCCCACCCATACTCTCACTAAGGGAGCCTAGCATTCACTCTTAAGAGGCTATAGTGATGTTCCCCAAAACCCCCATCGGGGAGCTGGCAGAGAAGATTGATTAGGGACCCAGGACTTTCATCTCCACTGGATGATAGCAAGGCCCTCCTGTCCCTCATGGTGTCAGTCAGAGACTATGTGGTGAATCTGGTCTTCACCCCCAAACATCAATAATGAAGCAACACCTCTGTGTTCCTGTGGGGTCACATTAGAGGATCAGAAGCAGCCTACTGGACAGTCAGGACCTTCACTAGTGCCAGTGGAAATTGGCAGGGTCCATTTAACAGTGAACAATTACACGTAATGAGTGGAAGTCCAGTGGGGAGCCAAACTCCCTCTGCAACTGAGAGTAATGAGGAGCCCCTCCCTTGGGTGTCAGCAGATGCCACGGTTCACTTACTGTGTGACTCCATTTATGTAACATTCTTAAAACGCCATGATAGAAATGGAGAACAGATAAGTATTCACCAATGGGTAAGAGAGGGAAGTGGGTATGGCTATACAAAGGCAACAAGAACGTTTCTCACAGTAATTGGTGTATTTTTTTTTTTATCATGAGTGTATCAATGACAATATCACATTTGATATTATTACAGTTTTCCAAGATGTTATCATTGGGGGTAACTCATTAAAGGGTACACCAGATATCTGTATTATTTCTTACAATTGCATGCGAATCTATAATTACCTAAAAAATGTTCCAGTTAAGAAAATCTTGATGAAGCATAGCTGTTATTCTTTGAAAGCCATGATACTGAGGTGACTTGTGGTGTCTTGATTAGGAGATTATGGTACAGACTTGGTCCTGAGGGGAGTAAACTCAGATTCTACAAATTTTAAGTACACATGGAAATGATTATTGCTTTGTGGTTTCTCTCATGCCAACCAGAACCAAAAAGTATAAAGCATTAGAAATCCAAACCATTAGTTTAGTATATGAAATAAAACTGTCAAAAAGCCTAGAATATTTGAGCTCACTGATCAGTGCTACTGTTCCCTAAGCAAAGAGCTACATGGAAAGCAATATGGTAATAAAAGCTTTGTGTAGTAAATATGCAGTCAGGATGGTTGTCAAACGACTTTGGCTACAATAGCTTGAGTACCACCAAGGCATGGGAGAAGGATATCTTTAGGGCCTATGCAAAACCTGGAAAGCAATATGGTAATAAAAGCTTTGTGTAGTAAATATGCAGTCAGGATGGTTGTCAAATGACTTTGGCTACAATAGCTTGAGTACCACCAAGGCATGGGAGAAGGATATCTTTAGGGCCTATGCAAAACCCATTCACCAATTTCTTCTCTGTGTCTGTTTTCACTTTCCAATACCACATTCTATCGGCATATTAATACCAGTGCACTGTTGATGTCATAAAGTTGTCATGCTTTCCTAGGGCTATTACATACGAAGGGGAGAGAATGGATGAGCATCTAGAGATCCAATCTCTATGAGGATCAAGTCACTTAATCCACACAAAATCATCCAGTAGGTATACTGCCATTTTACATTGATTATATGAAAGGTTTAGTGTATTCTTCATAATCTATCGATTAATTATTACTTGGGTCTGGCTTTTGCTACTTCCTTATTAGATTCTCAGAGAGTACATTCATCTCCAGGCTCTGAGGAGCACCTGGCTGTTATCTATCATGTACTGACCACATTAATAGCATCGAACAATACAATGTACGAAACTGACATTTGAATAGGTTACATTTAATTGTTCACAATTAAATTCGAGTAAGTGGTAGAACTAGATTTAGACTCTCCATCTCTAAATCTACCACTCTCCTCCAAGGATTTGTGTAATTTGAGCAAGTGGACATAATGCAACAGTAAAAATGTTTCCTTTTCCTTCCAGCACTTGAGACATAGTCAGAAACAAAATGGGCTATCATTCTGACACATCGACGTTTGACTACTTTCTTGATTTCCCCTGCAAATATTCCATGTTTTGCTGTTCCCAGTGTGTTCTGGAAAAGATGAGATTGTGGTAGCTGCTTATATTTTTGGAGAAAAGAGAAATTAAAGATGATTTGGATAATGTGCTTTTTGTTCTCGCCTAAAAGAAATAGCAGAGTCATCCTGCAATCCTGTTAAGAAACGTCATCTTTGGTAGACTGTTTTCTGGAATACTTGTATATCCAGTCTCAGAGAACCTGGCACTCTACAGATGGCCTTTAAAATATAAAGCGTCAGGACAACTGTTCCATTCAATTGAGACTTTCCCTGCTATACCTGTGGAACTTTCTAATTTATACATGTTCAAATTAGTTTGGAAATGAGAAAGAGAAAGTACCAGTTATTTTGAAATAGACTTTCCTGGCTTTTATACACTGACTGGAACCCAGGCCTATAGTATTGATTGCAATTCCATCATGAACCAAATTGGCCCAAATAATTATCCAATGCTTGTAGCAATATAAATAAGCCTTTTTAGACTTCCAGGTTTTCAGCAAATGGAAGATTTGCAGGGAGAGGAAGAGAAAAACACATTTAGCAGTTATCAGTTACAAACGAAGTAAATTAATGCTCGGCCTCACCATTTAGCAAAATAGTGAAGTTGTTAACGTTTCTGAAACTCTTTATCCCAATTTAACAACTCTACTTTCCACATCCAAATGCCCAGTAAGAGATTCCTTTTCTTAGTCCCTTGTTTTAATAGATTTTGCATTCAGAAAATTGTGAACTAAAGAATTAACTGTCAATTAAAGTATTTAAATTATTACCCGATTGTGGTAAAAACCACTTGGGAAATATTTGCATATAAACTGAGGCTTGGGAAAACTATAAAGACTTAGGACTCTGTACTGGTATGTATTGAGTTTTCTTTCTTTGAATGGAAACTAGGCTTTGAATGATGAAGGTTTAGCTTTTCTACACAGGGGCTAGCTCAAGGACAGACGTTCAGAAGGGGACTCTCTCTACATTCATGACTAAGCTTAGGTAAAATTATCATGATAGGGTATGAACTTTCAACCTGATTTAATATGCAAATGCCTTTTACTTTACTTCCTTGAATTGCTGCCCTAGCAAGAAAGAACATAAATATTTATTCCCATTCTTGATATTTTTTGAAGATAAGCCAATCTCTCTCTCTCTCTCTCTCTCTCTCTCTCTCTCTCTCTATATATATATATATATATATATATAATGGGGAAAAATGGAATCTGTTTTCTATTTGCTGATTATTTAGGTGCTGGATTTTATGAGCCACCAAAATTTATTGTGAAAAGAAGAGAATTGTATTTAAGGTATCGAGAGAAGAGAAGGAATGGAGGGAGAAAGAAAGGCAGGAGGGTAGAGGAAAAAGTCAATAGGGTCACCAGATGGGGTCCAGAAAGTAGGCTGCTGGGGCTAGTCCAACACGGAGGAGTCCATTCCTCTGTGAGAGAGAGGAATGCACCTGTAGAAGGGACATGTAAAAGGGTACTGTTTAAATAGGAGCCATACAGAGGGAATTGTCCACCAGTTAGGCAGCTTTTAAGCAAAAGAGAACTTCCCATGTTCTGTACACAAGATTGATACCAGTAGATACTTTTCTCAATGCAGGTAAGAATTTTGCTCCACCTGAACCAGCATCTGTTGTTATCTACCTCACAGGAGGCTTCCTGGCTGGGTCTCATGGGTCTTCTGGGGCTCTGTTTGTGTTATATATGAAAAGGCCTGCTAACACAAAGGAGGAAAGCTCTTCAGGTACTAGGTAGAGGAGTAAGAATTTTGCTCCACCTGAACCAGCATCTGTTGTTATCTACCTCACAGGAGGCTTCCTGACTGGGTCTCATGGGTCTTCCAGGGCTCTGTTTGTGTTATATATGAAAAGGCCTGCTAACACACAGGAGGAAAGCTCTTCAGGTACTAGGTAGAGGATGATGTATCAGGCCAGTCACCTCCCATTCATTTAGCAAGTATTTTGGGACACTTTCCATGTGCCAGGCATTCTGATATATTCTTGTAATACAGAGATAGGAGAATCACTGTTCCCACCTTAAGCACTCTTTAACAAGGAGGAATAATTATAGCTTATGTGTTCAGCACCAAAATAGTAATTAGGGCAAAGGTCTAGGAAAGTTCTCTCTGGAACATGGTGGAGGGAAGGATCAATTATTTCTAGAAAGAGACAAAGGGAAATCACAAATCACAACACATTGCTAGGTCTGGAAGGATAAAACACTACATTAGGCAGAAAGAGGGAAAAAGTAATTCAAGACAGAGTGGGCAGTATTTTCAAATCTTACTGGCATGGACACACTTAGAGAATTTGGGATAGCCTGTCTGAACACAGGATGTGGGAGAAGAGAGAAGATTAGGATGGAAAGCTCAGCAAGGGCTGGACTAAGAAAGGTCTCTGTTCAGAGCATACCTTGTGGGCAAAAAGGAGTTTTCAAATCATTTTAAGAGAAAAAATGTCATGACAAGAATTGTGATTTAGTAGGATGAGCCTGGTGTTAGTGTAGTGCATGACTTGGTGGACAGAACACACTCAAGAGGCATGTCAGGCATGTCTCCTGGGACAGCCACAAAAAGAAACAGAAAACACAGAAAATAAAAACACACCAATGTTTAGAGAAAGATGAGGAGTGAAAAGTGTCATGGGACCCAAGTGGGAAGAGGCAAATAGGTGAGGTGACATGTAAATGAAAATAGGCCAATTGGTATAAAAATTAAAGAGGAATTGACCCATTGGGTGCAATTCCAACAGGGAATTGAGTATCCAATAGTGTCTTTCCACCCCATATCCACTATCCTCCACTCTGTTTTACTTCTCTTTTGCCTCAAAAAGCCAACCTGTATGTGTCATCGATGTGCTCTCTCACTGTCTGGCTTCTATTGGGTTTGTCCAAAGGGAAACACCAATGAAAGAATAGAAGACGAGAGGAGACAGAAATCAGAATATTTGTTTCTCAGCCCCATGTGAAGCCACTTTGGGCTGGCATGGTCCTGAAATCACAACTGTCCTAGGGTGGCCTCTCTATGACTCTGTGCTTCTGGGTTCCATAAAGTGCTCCATCCTGTCATCTCCTTGGACCTAATCATGTCTCCCCATGTCTCCTGTAATACTAACCCCAGCTTACTGCACTATCTCTTGTAAATAGTCTATTTGTAAATAATACCTATTAAAATTATCCTAATGTGAGAAGCATGTGATTTCTATTTGGGATTCAGGCAGATAGCAGGAACGAAGGGATTTTAGGAGTCCATGGGATATAAGAGAATGGAAGCAGCAAATATGAGGCACTTGTTGAAGACATTTAGCAATCAAATGAAATGAAGAAAAAGCAGTGTAAGTTGATACGGGCCAGAATGGAAAGAAAATATTTAGGATGGAGAAGTATGATTATTTTTATATACTGAGTCAAGGATAATTCTCTTATTTAAGTAGGCAGGTTAATTTGAATAAAAGATGTATCTGTGTAGGGGGCCTTTCCCACACCCTACATTTTGGCAAATTCTCACCTCAAACTGTTCTCCCTTAATTGCTACATATGGGAGTTAAAAAATGGGAGTCTCAACTCATTTTGAACTGAGGACCCAGAGAATGAGTCTAGCATAACCATCCTTAATTGCTAAGCTGAGTAATGGAAGTCACTATACAGTCTTGCTGTGGAATCACTGTGAAACCGTGAAATGGCAATGAAGAAATCTGTCACATAATAAACCCAAGCAGAAACAGAAGTAGAGTTATTCCTAGCCAGAAGCTGAGTCACACAAGGGGAAGGAACAAAAGAGAAGGAGGCATAGGTGGGCATGACGGGGGATAAAAATTACATCTGTACTTTGACTACTGCAGAATTTTGACATCACTTAGTGACACTCCCATCTCAGTGAGCTGCTGCAGTGGGCAATACATTGAACTTTGTTTTCCCAAATTTAGCTTTCTGATTCAAGTGCTTGCCTTCTACGCAGAATTTACTTTATTAGGAGAGAATCAATCAAGGCTCTATAACATGATGTCTCAAGGCACTTAGAAAGCTTTTGCAACTAATGAACAGTACAAACAATAAGTACTATGAGTTCAGAAAGGGGGAAGAGATCACTGAATAAACAGACATTTACAAATGACATCTATGTACGCAAATCCACTGGACAATCCACTGAGGCTGAGAAAGAGGCACTCTCCTAATTTTGTATGTAAAATTCATTAAGGTCTTATGATCTCCCTTAGTTTGAAGGCTCCCACAGCTTGCTAGATAGATTCTGAAAACTGCCAGCAGCCTTTTTTCTTTATTTTTTAAACCAGCCAATCCCATCAATTACCCAAAAGTGCCAGATGCTGAGCACAATATGAGGTAAAATACAGTCAACCTTGAAAGCCCATGGTGTTTTTATTTTGCTGATATTTCTAAAATATTTCAAATAACTATAATACACAGAGAAATAACCATAGGCTTCAGCTAGAAAGGTGTTAACAGAACAATTGCGAAATAAGTGGCTCTTCCCAATATAAGTGAATTTACCAGCAACACTTCCCCCCCCAGAAAAAATATATAGCAGAAAGCATCACAGAACATTGGAGAGTAATAACACGTTACTTAGTTCTACCCCTCAGTTTTTTGATAGCATTACTAAGTCCAGATTTTAATTTAAAAAGATGGAAAATCTAAAACAGGAAAAGAAAGACTAAATATATGTGGTATGAATTGCTTCACAGACTTGAGGATATCCAGCACTCTCACATCTTTAATCTTTTCAAATAGACTGCTCAATCTTCCACCTGTCTAATATCAAAAATTTCAGTGTCTCTCTCCTTTTCTTTTTAATTGTTTCATAATTCTAGGAAATTTTTCCGTCTAAAGGGGATTCAACACCATAGAATACAGGTTGTTACTTCACATTGCTATAGTATGTCACAGTTGACACCTGATAATTTACTCCCTGATGGATCATGTCAGCCCACTGCTCTGGTGGTGTTATTCCTTGTGTAGGTTCGTGGAGGCCACAGTAGTTTTTCAAGAATACTCCAGATTACAACTCTTAATAACAAGCTACTTAAGTTCACACACCCAGGCTGAGTCCCAAAGTACTGGATCAGAACTCATGACTTTCTGCTCCCCCTCACAGCTGGAAAAATCATCTGCCTTTCCTTCTAGTCCTTACAATCAAAAGGTCTTGTTACATTCCTCTCTGTGAACAATTGGGTACATTAGGGTCTACTCTAGCAAAATCTACCATTTAAGGGTGGCACCTCTCAATAATTCCAATTAACATTACATTTTACATTATAATATGAAACAGATGGCATCTCTCTAGCACAAGAAGAGGGAAAAAAGAATGACAAACATCTACAAAAACACAGTTTATTCTTTAGCAGTACATTCTCTGGCAGGGCACCTAGCCATATAACATATTATAATCCCTATAACTGAACAAATTGCTTTAAAAAGATTACCTTATTGAAAAGTTTCCACTTTACAGGGTACAAAGTCTAAAATCAGAAAGATGGGTACTTAGTCAAGACAGTACATGTACTAACATGCATGAGCCAGGATTTCAACTTAGATGTCTGAGGTTATGTTGTGCTGCTGAATGTACCCTCAATAGTGCTGTGATCATTAGAGAAGTCCATTCCGCTGTCCTTAAAGAGTTCTCCCTAACATGCATGAGCCAGGATTTCAACTTAGATGTCTGAGGTTATGTTGTGCTGCTGAATGTGCCCTCAATAGTGCTGTGATCATTAGAGAAGTCCATTCCGCTGTCCTTAAAGAGTTCTCCTTAATGGGAGGGGGTAAAAAGTCAGACTTACACATATAAAAGAGTTGGATACTAATATACAATTGCACATAAGACAGTAAGAAATTAAATTTAACCAAGTGCCTAAGGTATTTAGAGAACTTCTTAGAGGAGTTACGTTCAACAATATTTATTAATATTTATACAGCTACGATCAACTGACAGATTTCTGCCAGGGGAAACCCCTTTGAGATGCAAAGCACGTCACTTACATGGTGCAAACTGGCTCACTCATTGCCAACTCCAACCCCCATTTAGTGTACTTCTCTACGCTTTAGAGGCTGGGAAGCTAACATCTGGCCAGTTAGCTCAGTTGGCTAGAGCGTGGTGTTGCAACATGAAGGTGAAGGTTCAGATCCTTGTAATAGCCAAGCTGAAAAAAAATATACATAAATATATATATCACTTCAGTTAGATCCAGAGGCTGGAAAGCTAAAATGTTCACCATGGCTTCTGTGTATGTTTTAGTCCGTTTTGTGTTGCTATAACAGAATACCTGAGACTGGGTAATTTATAAGAAAAAGAGGTTTATTTGGCTTATGATTCTGAGGCAGCTGCATCTGGCACAGGCCTCAGGCTGCTTCTACTCATGGCGGAAACTAGCAGGCAGCCAGCGGGTATAAACAGATCACATGGAGAGAGGAAGCAAGAGAGAAAGAGGAGGTGCCAGAGTCTTTTTTGGCACAGGCCTCAGGCTGCTTCTACTCATGGCGGAAACTAGCAGGCAGCCAGCGGGTATAAGCAGATCACATGGAGAGAGGAAGCAAGAGAGAAAGAGGAGGTGCCAGAGTCTTTTAAAGCTACGAGCTCTACCAGGAACTAAATGAGTGAGAACTCACTCATTAATCCCCCTTCCCCCAGGGAGAGCATTGATCATTCATGAGGGATCCACCCCCATGACTCAATCAGTTTCTAACACTGCCACATTAGAGATCAAATTTCCACATGAGTTTTGGAGGGGACAACACATCCAAACTCCATCAGTGTGTGACCTAAATTTCACCAAGCAAATACACCATCTAGGACTTGAAAAGAGCCAGTTGGCAATGTGAAGGGACAGCCACAAGCATGAAGACGGACTCTTTTGGGGCAATTGGGTGGCACAGATATCATAGAGCAGAAGTGAGCCTTTTTTGTTTTTTGTGGCAGCTGGATGGTTATAGGGATCTGAACCCTAGAAGTGAGTTTTTGTTAAAAGACTTCTCTCTTACTACAAGTCTTTTCTCTTGACTCTATTATCTAGTATCTAGACTACTAGAAATTCTGTAAGATTTTGTAATAAATCCTTTCTGCCTAATACAGCCATCAGAGATTATGACATCTGCAATTATGAAACTTGAAAGATCCTTGAAAGATCCAATAATTGGTATCAGAATGGTCCTGGGAAAGAGACATTAAAGAAATGCGAGTAGGGGTTGTTTATCTCTGAACTAGATGGGTTAAAGGTAGGGTGTTCTAGTTAGCAGTACAGAATGGAACATTGGTGATCTGTAACACTTATTGGCAACAGAGTTATCAAATGATCACCTTTGGTCACTGGGGAAGATGTACCTATTAATGGAAAAGGGCATGTGTAGGTAGGTGATGATGAAGGGTGTGGAGAATATAATGACGGTAGAATGGGCTGTTGCTTCCAACTGATCTGCCAAGTATAGAGCAAGAAAATAATGTAGTCAAGTTTTAAAATCCCAGTTCAAGTCCTGTCCAAAGAACCAGAGAGTTTCTATGACTACCTTCAAAAGCATCTTGTATCCCTTTTAGTGGTTGTATTCACATAATTAAACATCAAATTCAGAGACTGATGCTGAGAGTTGATAAACTAAAATAGACAAAATTCAGAACCTTGCCAGGTCTTGAGTAAGAATATAAGGAGGCTGGTAGGGAAAAAAGTTAAAACTAAAAAAATTCTAATGTGAATTCTTGAGATGATTTAGTTGACTTTGTCAATTCTAACCCCCAAGTTTTACTGAGTTTCTTCAGAAAGCACCAGAAGCTACTCCTCTCCCTGTACTGTGCTGGTATTGAGAAATGTCAATATGCTTATATATACATATATAACATGTATGCATGTATGTATATATGTATGCATATCCACATGCTCTATTAGTTCTGCTTTTTTGGTTGAACTGTGACTGATACAGTTGGTCAATGAGTCACCGTATGTGCTATCTGACCTGCTATCATGAACTGGTACACCACGAAGCTGAATTAGCAGGACATCATCATCAATAGGAAATGAGATATCCAGGGCTGGGCCTAAGCTTGTCCAAAAGGCCTCCAAAAGTTGCATGATCAGGCGACTAACACTCCCATCGTATCCACCATATACACCGGTGGTTGTACTGTCACTTCTTTTTGCCCAGCTATAACCTTGTAAATAGTTCCTCTATATCAATTGACTGAGAAAAAAATAAGCTTCATTTACAAACAATTGATCTAATATGTTGGCATTAGCCAAATATGGATTTTTTTATTCTTCCGGTCTCACTCAGAGATACTCCTGAACAACAATTGAGATGGTAATACTTCTATGGGCAAAAATGTAAGAGCTAAATATGATTATCATCCATCTTTGAAAGAAGAGAATATTAATGTTATGGATATACAGCAATTCTATGGGCAGGAGTGAATAATGGTTTGAAAAGATGGTTAGAAACTTGAAATTAAAGAAAATATTGGAAAATTATCAACAAGGAGGTTTTAGTAAGAGATTCATGGGTGGATTTCTTGAAGTTGTTCAGAATGTGTGGGTGTTTGTGTTTCCCATGATTATCATGGCTCTCTGTAATCATGTGAAAGAGAAAATCATTTCTATTGCTATATTGAGCTTCTATTTTCCTGCCACTCCACATTTGCACAATGGACTCATGAATAAAGGTGGCTATGGTGACAGTAAGAAAAGGTAAGCATGGGCTTAAAAACATGGATTCCTCACCCTGCTGATCAGGTAACTGCCACTGCTGAGTCCTCTATCTACCAGCAGCAGAAATTGGTGTTACATCACGATAGAGTCTCAAACCCCAGGGAACAAACTGGCAACTCATGGTAGGTCAATTACATGAGATTTCTTTTTCTTTTCTTTCACAGAAAAGAAAGTGATTTCTTCTCACTAGAATAGATATTAATTTTTCTACTATGCAAGGACATCAATTTGCCTTGCCTGCTTCCTCTGTGTTTGGGCTTCCCCTGTGTATTTGCCAGATGCCCTATGCACTGTCACAGTGGTCTCTTCAACATTGCTTCTGACCAACGAACCATTTTACAACCTGCCTGGGATATTGGGATCTGCTCTTACTGGCACCTGGAGAAAGCAGAAATGGAGATACATGAGTCAAAACAAGGGTTGGCGGAGTCGGTGTGGTGTGGCGGAAAGAGCTTGAGGCCCAGAGCCCAAGAACATGAGTTTTTGTCTGAATTTTTATAACTTTCTAAGTCTTTGACCACTGGTAAATTATATAACTTCTATGGGCTAGAGTTACCTTCTCTGTAAAATACATAAATAAGTAACTCATAATATTGTTGTAATAGCAAATGTCAATTTAAAAAATAAAATTTTTTAAAAATTTAGAGTATTATCTCTACCCACTATACCTGAAAATGCATTTAAAGTTATTGAGAGAGGAAATCTCAGACACTGGGGTAAATAGTCATCTGGTTACAAGTCACCGTTAAGTATCCTCTGAGGCATCCACATTCGTCCTTGGCTTTTAATTAACATAATTCGCGAAGATGGTATAAATGTTGTCTTGGTCTTAACCTTGAGTTCTACTTTGTTTCCAGTTTCAGGTGATATATTTAGTCATTCTATTAAATGAATCTGAGCCTATAAAGGACTTGTTGGTGCTTAAGGCTCTCTGTGTCTGCTTCTTATGTTATTTCTGTTTTTCTACTCCTCAACCATGATGTGTCTACAAAATTGCCTAACTTCTGAAGTTCTCTTTAACATGCTTCTTTCTTCTGGCTTGCCCACACACCTGGAGTCCTTCAGTATCCTCTCTCAGACATGGCCCTGGCTGGACTCATGTGGCATAAGGCTCCTTTATAGGATCTCCCAGAGTCAAAACCTCTTTGCTCTTTTCTGACTTTCTTCTCCACCTTAGCCATTTTTTTCCCCAGCCCAGGGAGTCTTTATCTAGCCTGAGGACAGAGTGAACTGATCTCCCAGAGTCAAAACCTCTTTGCTCTTTTCTGACTTTCTTCTCCACCTTAGCCATTTTTTCCCCAGCCCAGGGAGTCTTTATCTAGCCTGAGGACAGAGTGAACTGACTCCTGCTTCATTCTTCCCCAAGCTAATTTTATGGCTCAACTCAAGTCCTTGAGGTGTTTGAGTCTTCAAACTCAAAAGAGTCTGCACACTTCAACTCAAATGCTTTTCCTCTTTGTGAGTTTCCAATACCTGTTTTGAAACTTTGAGAGTGAAGAATTTATTTTGTCATCTTTGCTTTGTTTTATGTTCTCTCTTTACTGAGGTATTTAGTTGGAAAACTCTGGCAAAATAAATGGGGAAAAGGCAAAAAATTAAGAAAAAATGGGGAAGGAACACACATACACACATTTATAAAATCTCTATTCTGCCCCACTATAAGTAGAAAGATGTCAAAACATGAATATATAAATAGAGATAAATATTCATATATGCCAGGTAAGTATTTGCAGTGAGGTGACTAGAAATAGACTTTTCAAGAGAACTAAATTTAAATATTTCTAGCAGTTTCTATAGGTAAAGAACGCATGGTGCTTTAAAATGTACCTTTTGGTTTTGTTTTGGTGTAGCTCCCAGAATAACTATGTATATAGGACAAGTATTTTATTCATTGTTCACAGTGAAGATGTCACATGGTACACTGATGCCAGCTATGACTCCTTCATACTGTAATGTTAACTATTCTTTTTATAAATTTAAAGGGCTTCTCAATGATGAAAGCTGAGCTCCCATGCATGGGGAGGCTGTTTGATTCTCCACATGGGTGTTAGAGAGTTTTCATCTCTCCTGTAGGGGTGACTTGACTGCAGAGCAGAGGCTCAGACATGAAGGTGAGGGCCAGTGTGCTCTGCTATTCACTGTGGAGAAGCCTTGCAGTTAATCCTGGTCGAGAGAGAACACTTTGGATTAGTCCAGTCACAAGAAGATGAACAATGTGCAGGAGGTCAGAGAAAATAGCACTTTAGGGTGGTGTCAACTGAGGAAGGTGACAAAAGGCTGGCTGAACAGATGCATCATGTAAGTGCTCCTTTGGTGAGTCCCAGAAATAACAGGGAAACATTTTGATGGAAAGCTTAGGTTCAAACTCATCGGTTTGCTCAAGACTTACCTGATGTTAGTGTTGACGTTCCTTGTCCCAAGAAAATACTAGTTCTGAAAAGAGAGGGACGGTTGGCTCCCTGTCTCCTGCAGATGTTACGATCTGCTTGTTCTGATCTGGCACAGCCAGAACTGAGGATTATTGAGATACTGGTGGATTAAGCTAGATGAC
>NW_007727248.1:185810-188425 GCF_000696425.1 Galeopterus variegatus
ATCTTCCATAAAATCCTATGGGTCGTATAGCAGTTACATTACAGAGAAAGTTCCTAAATAATGGTTCTTTGGAGGTGTCAGGTAGCAAGATACCAACTCCCATCATCACAAACAGACTCTTAACCCTTTAATAGACAGTCACCTTGTGAAAAACTGACTCTTCAGTTTTCTCCACTAAAGAAACAATAATCGGTTTCCTGCCTTTATGAAAGGGACAAAAGATTGAAATCGGGAGAAGAAAGATACTTGGTTGAATGTAACTTGCAGGTAAATGAATTAGTCTGGTGTGAGTTTGAAAACAGGATAGACAATTTATATAGAAATATAAATAAAAACACATGTATTGATAGATACAGAGATATAGATATATAGAGATTTATCTACAAAAAAATTAGAGGAAGGCATAAGACACCTAAGTGGAGGTGTGGAGTAGGTTTGTCTATGTTCTGAGGGTAGAGTATGCAGTTTTATTTGGAGAATTTTGAGGGTAAAGAATGATCTCAGGTGAAGTATAAAACAATGAAATCGGAAGGAACTTTAAGGATTCTTGTTTTACAGATAGGGAAATCGGTGCCCACAGAGGTGGGAAATGATCATACGCCATCATTAGTGGTCTAACCACTAGTCCAACAATCTACCATAATAATCTGTCCACCCAGGAAAGAGTGGACGAAGGCAACCCATATAGTTATTCCTAGAGACTGATGATGTATAACCAGAGTAGAAATAAACAGGGAATTGGAAGTAGCTGGAGGGTCTGGGGGCAAAAAAAGGAGCCCCCCACACCCCCCACCAATTTAGAAAAAAAAAAAAATTAAAAGCTCAGGACATATATAAGCCCATTAGGGTATTCCACTTCCTATTGTCAAGGTTGACTTACTATTCCTTCTATTGTCTTTACTAGTAGAGTGGAAGAACTAAAGGTGGAAGCACTGCTAGAATGTTCTAGAATTTCTTTCTTCCTCACTGTCAGTATTGGTGTTAATTGCTACCTGAATTCTGATCAGAGAGAGTTGTGTGTGTACATCTGGTATGAATTTCTGTAACTCCCTCTTCCTGGAGTGTGTCTTAGTGCCGGTGGCTTGGAAGGGAGTCATATAAACATGGTACAATTGTTAAAATTGGTATAAATTACAGGATTCTGGGAAGGTCACGGCTCTGAAAGAAGATAGCACAATAGTACCACAGTGGGCAGAGGGCTCCAGTTCATCTTTTTGTGTCTTCTTTTCATGGTTCCTCTCCCCTCCAATTTCCTAGTGATTATAAAATGCTTAGGCATACCCTCCTCCCGTGCCCATCTTTGAAGGGTCATCTTCTGTAAATACAACTGATCAATCCCGGGCATCTTTCGCCTCAACAATCTCTATCCTCTGTCAGCCAAGGTGTCGTGGTCATGACTGTCTTGCTTCATTCTCCTTCTCCCCCCACCCCTGTTTCTAAACTGGTGTTCTGTTATCTGCCACCTCAAAGAAGATTTAATAACTAATCTGCTTAGAACATTAGTGAATAGTATTTGTACTGTGCTATTTCTTTCCCATGTGCACATTTCCTGGAAACTTGCACACTACCTATTTTAAGCCAAAGGATTGACTTTCTAAGGGTGGAGTTTTAGGAAGCATGTGGTTCTGGTAAAGGAGATATTTTCAGGCAAGAGGACATCCAGGAACCCTGTAGATCATACTGATTTTGATGTGTGTACCGTGTTTGTTTCTTTTCCCCAAGTCCTTAAATAAGCAAAGCCCATCCCTACCTGCCCTTATACCTAACTCCATGGCAGGGAACAAGGGTCGTATATGTGGCTGGTGGACCACGAGGAGCCCCCTCCTTTGCAACATGAACATGGTATGCTCTCCGTCTGCCCTGAGTCTCACCTTGCCTGCTGCACCTCATGTGTTTCCATCTCTCTTTTTCCTGTTCTCCAAAAACTGGCCTGAGGAAAGGAGGCAGCCAGTACTGGGGGAAGGGGGTCCTCAGGAGGAGGGAGAGAGAGACAGAGAAAGAGAAAGAGAGAGAGAGAGAGAGAGAGAGAGAGAGAGAGAACCAGCAGGACAAAGGAGTGGCTGCAGCCCATTTACTCCTTCTGCTAAGGTAAAAGGGTGACTTGTCCATGGTCACACAGTACAAGAAGGGCAGGACTCCCCATGAGCACAGACACCTCCCCCTGCACTTCCACACTTCATTCCACACCAAATTAGTTCTTGGATGGCAAAAGGAGCAGCAGAAGACCTGGCCCCTACCTTAAAGGACACGTGGCTTAGTGTTGACTAGATAGGAAAGATGTTCTGTTCCACATGTGTCTTTTCAGAAAGTGGTTTACATGAGTTGAAATTCCAGTCAGTAGTATCATTGGAATAATCCCTGGGCACAGGCAACATAGAGAGAGAAACCCCAATTGAGTGCTTCCTAAGAGTACACTCTTACTAATGACAACAATGCTCATTTATTAAATTTACGTATAGCTACATATCTGTGTGTCTACACGGACAAACACATACAGATATATATAAAAGTTTTATCTTCAGAAAACCCTTGAGCAGTGAATTCTATTATCCTTATTTTACAGATAAAGATCTTTTAGTGATCTGTTCAGGGTCATTCTAGAATGTGAAAACTAG
>NW_007727248.1:189266-190470 GCF_000696425.1 Galeopterus variegatus
ATTTTACAGATAAAGATCTTTTAGTGATCTGTTCAGGGTCATTCTAGAATGTGAAAACTAGAATTTGAACCCAGGTCTGGTAATTTCTAAGCCTACGCCTTGTCTTTCCATAATCCCTCTCAAACAGATTCTGTGATCACAGGCTTATCCCAAGGCTAGCCAGCTGCAGCTGAAGTTAAGCTCGGCCTCAGATAGGGAGGAATGACTTATATAGCAGACACCACACCAGGGGCTCTTGTATTTCTTAGTTAATCATCACAGCAGCTTGGTCAGGGATTTATTGTTATTACCCCCCTTTTATAGATAGAGGAGCTGAGGTCCAAAGTGTTTCTAAATTAATTCAACTGGCAAGAAGAATAGAAATGATAGCAATATTTATGAAGGCTTACTATGTGCTAGGCCTGATGCTAACTTCTCCATATATTTCCAAACCAGCGAGAGGGCTGGGATGTGAGCCAGCTCCAGGAGGTTAAAGCACCGTTCTCTGAAGGCCCGCATGCAAATGAAAATATTTTATTTATGAGAAAAAATTCCTCGCTAACATACCAGCAGAGAATGAAATGCTAACCAGAGAAAAGGGCCATATGGGACATAGACATTGGATTGAGGGAGAAGCAAACTAAAACACAATCATTCCAAGGTAAAGAAGAAATACTATAAAGGTATCTGATAGGTTTGTTTGTGTAAATATTTATTTATTCAAATAAACTATGAACATTCAATTAGTTCAATGTTTCTATTCATAGAAGGCCAGTTAAGTTACTGGTGAATGGAAACTATACAGTGCCAAAAAAGTTCTTTGCTCTTGGGATGCTTCTGTACAAGGATTGTGTTTTCCAGGGACTTTAAATGATGGTGTCAGTGGATTTACAATGATAACCCACTGGAGTTTTTGACTGGTCCCTACATTTACCTAGACAAGTGTTCAACAGTACAATAGACCCATGGCATACTTGGAAAAAATAAACACACACACATGTGCACACACCCAAAATAAAATACATGAGCAAGTAATTTGGGGAAGCATTACATTTAATATTCTCCCTTTTTCTTATGTGTCTATAACGTCCATGAGAACACTCAACGTTCTTTTTTTTTTTTTCGTCCTTTTTTTTTTTGTGACCGGTAAGGGGATTGCAACCTTTGGCTTGGTGTTGCCCGCACCGCACTCAGCCAGTGAGCGCACTGGCCATCCCTATATAGG
>NW_007727248.1:190939-208020 GCF_000696425.1 Galeopterus variegatus
CTTATGTGTCTATAACGTCCATGAGAACACTCAACGTTCTTTTTTTTTTTTTCGTCCTTTTTTTTTTTGTGACCGGTAAGGGGATTGCAACCTTTGGCTTGGTGTTGCCCGCACCGCACTCAGCCAGTGAGCGCACTGGCCATCCCTATATAGGATCCGAACCCGTGGCGGGAGCACCGCTGCGCTCCCAGCGCTGCACTCTCCCGAGTGCGCCACGGGGTCGGCCCTCAACATTCTAAGAAGTATTATAGTAGAGAAACCTGTTTCTCAAACTTACTTGCCTTAAAACCTTTTGGAGAAACTCTTAGTCTAAGTATTATCAAGTATTATCAAGGTCCTAAGATCCCAGAGAATTCTGAGCCCACTTGCATGTTTAAGAAGTTTCTGCTTTTCTCTCAAGTATCTGGTGACAATTCACATAGGATGAATCTTTACCGAAAAATGTATACATACACTTGGCCAAAAATCTACACTTGTCTACCTCTGTTTTTACAGAGTTCCTGTATATCAACCAGTAAGCTGGTCCTAGGGATCAAATATTATATTGTAGGTTTTGTTTACATGACTTTTCTATGACACATTTTTCTATTGCCTCATTTAATGTCTTCTTTAGGATTATTTATTTTTTCTCACTTATTTTTCTGCTTCTAATTATTTGCAAGTAAGGCAATCAAGTTCTATTATTTTAGTGCATAGGTTGACAGTTTTAGCATGCATACAAAATTTTAAGGAGACTGAAGTTAATATCTTTTGCCTGAACTCAAAGAAATGTGGTTTTTATTCTAACACATATATTCTCTCTTACTTATTGTCTAGTCAACAGTTTTTCAGATTTGCTCCCCCCCTTTTTTTTCTTCCTTCAGTGTTTAACTTTCTTCTCAAAACATAACTTTTATAAGTTAATTTAGGGAGTGCATTGGCTGAAAACTTCATTTTTTTCCCCCTGAGAAATTTATATTGATAATTGTTTTCTCTCAATATTTTGAAATATTATTTCATTGTCTTATGGATACTGTGGTTGCTGTAGAAATACCTACTATCAATATAATTGTAATTCCATTCCAGAAAAAAAAAAAAATCTGTGAGTGGTAGACAGAATTCTAAGATAACCTGTAAGTTTCCAAACCTCCTGTACACACCCTTTATAATCCTCTTCCCTCCACAAACAGGAGATGAGATCACACTCCCATGACTGGTTACCATATTTGGCAAAGTTGAAGGGATTTTGCAAATCTAATGAAGGCATCAAGTGAGTTAATTTTAAACAAAAAGGAGGTTATCCTTTGTGAGACTCACTTAATGAGGTAAAAATTCGCAAAAGATGGACTGGAACCTTCCTGAAGAGACAGTCTTTTCTGTCGGCCTTTAAGAAACAAAAAGCTGTGGTGTGAACTGCCTGAAATGAGGGTGGCAGATGTCTAGGATCTGAAGTCCTCAGTCCTATGACTGCAAGGAACTGAATTCTGCCAAGAACCCAAGACCTGGATGAGAAAATGACCCAGCTTACAACTTGATTGCATTTTTGTGAGATCTAACCAGAGAATATAGTTTTGCCACGCCCAGACTCCTAGCCATGGGTACTGTAAGATACTGAGTGCTGTCTGAAGGCACTAACATTATACTAATTTGGTAGTCAGCAATAGGAAACTAACAATTACATTTTCTTTCTTGCACCTTTAAAAAAATCATTTTTTAAAAATTTTAAAGTTCATTTTTTTTTTTTTTACTGAAACTATTGGTGATACATATTTGTGAGGTACAGAGTTGACTACTTGTGTACAATATGTGATGGTTAAATCAGGATAATTAGCTTATTCTTCATTACAACATGTAATCATTCTTTTTGTCCATAAACCAATTTCTTGCTGACCTCCCTGTCACCTCCCACTTTTAGTAAACCCAGTTCTGTTCTCTCCTTCTGAAAGTCAGCATATACTTGTGATTGTCATTTCCTTTTTTTCCTCTCTTTTTCTGTCTTTCATATTTATTTATTTAATTGTTAGCTCCCACTTGCGAGTGAGGTCATGAGGTATTTCTCTTTCTGTGCCTGGCTTATTGACTTAAAATTTTCTCCAAACTACACTTTAGTCCAATTGGACTTGGCAGTTTTTAAATGGTATTCTGCAGTTTCACCACAACATGGCTTGGTGTGGATCTAGTTTTATTTTAATATGAACATATTGTACTTAGAGTATTTTCATTTTTCCATAAGATCTAAAAAATTCACAGCCATTAAATCCCATTATATTCTATATACTTCTTAATATCATTTATATTTTCCTCTTAATCTTTGAGTTTTATTCGGTATATTCTTTAAATTTAATCTCTAGTTCACTAAATCTATTTTTAGCTGTGCTAATGCATTATTTAAAGAATACATAGATATTTTAAAATTCCAATGACTTTAGTTTTTAAATCAAGAAATTCTGTTAGGTGTTTTTTTCAAGTATGTATTTAATAGATTTTACCTCATATTTTATTTTCTTTTTTTAATCTTTATAAATATTTATTTTATATATTTTATATCTGATAATTACATTACCAATGATTTTTTTTTCCAAATAGTTTCTGCCTGTTCATTCGTTTTTTTCAATGGATTTTTTATTTTGGACTTTGAACTCATATGGGACGTTATTTACTTTGGAGAATCCTGTGTTCCAGACTAAGTGTAACTAATTTGACTAATCTGACTAATTTGTCTTTGTTTCTGCCCAGTTTTTCTAGACCTCTTTTTATATGAATACTCAGTGTGGTAGGTCCTGAATCATTCACTTGCCTGAGTGTTGGGGTTGGGGTTGGGGTGGGGTGGACGGGTGGTCAAACCTGAGTTTATAACTTCTCTAGAGACAATGCCTTTATTTTACCTTATTAGAGTCTATGCATCAGGGATTCTGACTTTCTATTAGGATCTCACATCTATGTCACAGTTCCATGAGTTCAATATTTACTTCCTGTCATCTTGATGCCATTTAAATCCAAACTGCTTGGTTAATGAGATGGATATACACTCTTAGAGCAGTAAAAGGCTTAGCTTAACCACTGTGTTCAAGTTTTCCTTCAAATTCTGGTTCTCAGGGATTTCCCTAGTTTTTCTATTTAGCTCTAGATTTTATTTTTTTTTCTTTTTAGCATTTTTACAATATTTTTTAGAGCAAAGTTGGTTGTTTTCTCATTATCTATTTTGCTATATTGTTTGGAACAGATTTTAGAGATGTCTTAAAGGTCATCTAGACTAATGTATTATCCAGTGTTTGAATTCTCCTACTTCTAGTAATACTACAAGTTTTGGAAAATATAATGTGTGCCAGGCAGTTTGCTAAGTGCTTTTATGCATTATTTAACTTAACTGTAACCGTACAAAAATTACACATTAAAAAAATATTTACAATATATAGAGAAGAAAAATGAGTCTGTGAGAAATAAAATGACTTGCATGTGTTCACATGACAAAAAAATTGCAAAGTCAGGATGCAAATCAAGGCTTTTTAAAAAGTTTTTATTCCATAGGGTATTTGTTCCTATTACATGGTATTCGCATCTATAGCTCTTGTACTAAATAATTATTCAGCTTATTCTTAATTGTTAATAATAATGGCAAACACTGTTTTTTTAAAATGTCATTCTGTGTGGATAATTAGTTTACAGTTTAATTATTATTGGTAATTCTTCCTTCTAGTCAGTCTTCAGATATTGATTTTAGTTTAAACCTATGAGTTCACAACATATCAGCACTTTAATACTTTCAGCTTCTGAATCTCTCTGTTTTCAATAGTTTTCTCATATAAAAATTATATTTTTGTTTTTCTCCTTTCTAGACATTCTCCTCTGGATGAGCCACAGTTAAAATGTAATACCACTGAAAAAAATGTGTCATCAGGGACTGAATATGAATTTCTAGGTATGAGATGAAAGGTGATATGTGGATTTAACTGACATTTCTAGAATTCAAATTCCTTTAATCGCCATGTGGTAGGTCTCTTTTAGAAAATTATATCTGCCACTCTATTTTCCTTTTCTCTGCATTTGCTGTTTATATCTATGTTTTCTTTCCTTTCCCACTGAAGTCAGTTCATATTTCAAAGCTCACTAGTAAGTTACAAGCCTTATAGCTAAAAACTCTTATTTGTGCCTTAATAAGACATTTTAATGTCTGGTAAATAATTGGCAAGCTAAGCTTTGAATAAATGTCACACTAAATCTGTGATGCAAAGCTGTGGCTTTTCTGTCATTTCTTTATGTTGGGCTAGATCAAGACAAAAGTTGACTGTAAGTGTTGGAAAAGATGCAGAAGTCAAGCATGATTCTTAGTTTCTTGCTAATCAGTGAGTGGGTGGTAGTGATGTTTGGGCTCAGTTCAACTATATATTTGTGGGATGTTTAGGTTGAGATAATTAAGTAGTTTTCTATGCAGTTCTGGAGTTCAGGGGAGACATGTGAACTGGACTTATAGACTTGGAAGTTTTTAGTCAATAGGAAGTATGAGGGTATTTCAAAAAGTTTGTGGAACAATAGAATTAAAAGATAATATGAATCTTTCCATAAGCTTCTTGAGCACCCCTTGTGTTTTAGTTTTTTATTGCTGCTGTAACAAATTGCCACAAATAAAGTGGCTAAAACAATAGAATTTACTGTCTTATAGTTCCAGTGGTCAGAAGTTTGAAATCAGTATCAATGGCTAAAATGGCTTGAATTCCTTCTGGAGGCTCTTGAGGAAAACACATTTTCCTTGACTTTTCCAGCTTCCAGAGGGTGACTATATTCCTTAGCTTGTTGTCTTCTTTTCCATCTTCAACAACAGCAGCAGACCATCTCCTCTTCTCTCTGATTTCTTTTTTTTTTCCCCACAAGCATGTCTTAAAATTTATTTTAAAATCATAATATATAAATGAAATAATAAAACATGAAGTTTTTATACCTGAAATTTTAATAAGTCTTAACCAAACTTTATATTAATTTTATTAACATAATATCTATTTAGATATCAAATATAAAAATAAGCATTTTATTATACACAAATAGCATTTCTCTGATTTCCGATTCTGTCCTTTTATCTTCTCTCCCTCTGGCCCTCCTACCTTTCATGAGTCCCTTATGATTAGTGGGCCTATGCAGATAACCCAGTATAATCTCCCTATTTCAAGATCTTTTACCCAACCATATGTCAAAAGTCCCTTTTGCTAGGTAAGATTACATATTAACAGGTTTAGGGTATTAGGATATGAACATCTTTGTGTGGTGTGTATGTGGGGGGGCATTATTCAGCCTATTAGAGGGGAATTAAAACTGTGAAACTATAATATCACACAGGGAGAGTAGGTAGACTAAAAAGGAGGGAGAAGAAGATGATTTGGGGAACATTATCTTTTAATGAGCAATGGAAGAAAGAGGCTTTTTTTTTTTCCTTTTTGTCTTTTTTACTGACCGGTAACGGGATCACAACCCTTGGTGTCGCGCCCGTACCGGGGACCGGCAACAGGATCGCAACCCTCGGTGTTGTGCCCGTACCACGCTCAGCCAGTGAGCGGGAACCGGTCTCCACATGGGATCCGAACCCCTGGCAGGAGTGCCGCCGCGCTTCCAGGCAGCGCACTCTCCAGTGCGCCACCGGGCCGGCCCGAAAGAGGCTTTAATAGAAGATCATGAGAAAGAAATATTGTGACACAGGGTATTATAACCAAGGCCAATGGAAGGGAAATTTTCAAGAGGGAAAAACTGTCAAGAATATTGAGTTCTTCAGAGATGTCAAGGAAAATGAAGGGTGACTATTCCTTGACATATTTGGCCATTAAAAAGTTCCTGAGGAAAAAAAAAAGTTTATATGTTCAAAAATCTTCTCTAGACGACAAAGTCACAGATAGCATACTTTTGAAAATTTTTCTTGAAAAAATTAAAAATTTGCAAAGCGCTGACATTGACAGACATAGTTTAGTAACCTGCATGTCCGAACTCTTTGCCAACTTCTGATTCCCTCAAGAAGCTTGTTGTGATGGGTAGACTTTTGTGTCCCAGGCACTCTGGTTTAAACTGTATTTCCATCATGTACTAGCTTTGTATCCCAAGGAAAATATTTAGGCTTGCTAAACATTTAGTTTTCTCCCCTATAAATTAGCATAATATTTAATTTACAGATAAATTGTTAGTATTCAAATGAGAACAGTATAAAAGCACCTGGCATACAGTAACTCTTCAATAAGTGATAATTATTATTACTACCATTATGGAAGTCCTTACTAAAAAATATGTAAAGCACCACAAATAACAGCTATTACAATTTTTTCATGTTTTGCTGGATTTCACATTAGAGGTGACAAAAATATGTGCATGCCCTAATAGACTTTAATTGAGGCCAATACTTTGTCTTGCAATTAACACACTCTCTCTTTAGAAGTTAGCATCAAATGAGGGGATATTTTTGTTTTCTCTCATCACCAATGACATTAGCCACTGTCAGGATTTGGACTGACAAAGTTTGAGTTGCTTTGCCCAATGTTCAAATCCCTGATCTGTACCTATTCCCTGCCCCCTCCCCACCTTCTCACTGTCTAAATAAACCAGTCTGGGATCCATCTTTGTGGCTTCACTCCTCACTGCTCCATCAGTAAGGGATATTCTGGCCACAGTGGGGGAATCCCAGACGTGCCAATATATTTCATGCCTTTGGGCCTTTCTTTCCCAAATCAGAAACACTTATCCCATCTGCCTATCTTTGTGATTCCATATGGCTTCCATAGATTAGCTCAAATGATCCTCCTCCATGAAGATTTCTTTTGGCCTTGTATTTAAGCCAGTGATTTATACTTATTAATACATCTCTGCAATATTTATGATTTCTTTCAGGTCACAAACTAGCTTTTTTTTTTTTTTTTAAAACAGATCATCTCTCCAGAAGCCTGTCAGAGTGATAGCTACGTGGTGAAACTCAGTCCTGGTCCATTTCCTGGTATTTGTTCAAGAAATGCTTGTTAAAATAGTAACTGTTCCTAATAATGAAAAGAGTTTATATAAGGAAAACAAGAGGCAAAAACTCCCCTCGTTCAGCTGTAAAATGAGGCAGCTTAGTAACCCAGGGGGTTATTTCATCAGGAGGATAATCAGAATGCTTTGTATACACAAACGCATTTTGTAAAAAAGCAGAAATAGATCTGTCCTTTCACTCTGTTTTCTCCAGGACTCCAGTGGCATTGAGGAAAGCAGGTGAAACTAATTTAATGTTCTATTTAAATCTTTCAGGTATTTATATTTTCCCAAAGCAAAATCTCTCTTCAATAAAGGCATGTCAGGGCCTAGAACAGATGATAGCCAGGTGAAAAGTTTCTTGAATAGATAATGAGGCTGAAAGTCTTAAGTTTGCTGCTGCAGATTAGCACTGGATTCAAAGGACTGGTAGGGGAAAAGGACTGGGTTTGAAATCAGTAATAACATTCGGTTCTTCCCTTGCCTTGACACCTTTGGGTTATAGAGCTCCCTGCAAATGAGTTTTCACATAACAGGGTTTTTTTGTTTGCATCTGAATGAGTTGAAACTAGGGTCTGGGCAAACAAAGTCCTAGTCTCCAAGAGGTTGACTCCAAATGTGAACACTCACACGTTTTGGAGTAGAGACCAGATAAATTTGCAAGTGAAATGTTCTGTTGTCTTATTCAAAAAATGATTTTTACGAGATGCTGTGTTCACTTATGTGGGAAGCAGAATCTTTTTAGTTCAGTACAATGTGTTGGTTTGACAGTTTCAGATGACCCAAAAGGCATTTGCTCATAGGAATTAGGGGAAACATAGTCTGGTGATTATTTAGCTCCCAAGTAACAGTGAGGTCAACAAAGTGTGGTCTAATGGCTTAATAACAGTTTGTACCTGAGCACGTTTGTCTAAGGAAAATGCCAGAGGGAAACTATTGCATTTCAGATACAGGTTGGTTATCCCTTACCTGAAATGCTTGGGACCAGAAGTGTTTCAGATTTCACATTTTTTTCACATTTTGGAATATTTGCAGATATTTAATCCTGATTAATCATTCCTAATCCAAAAATTTGAAATCCAAAATGCTCCAATGAATGTTTTCTTTGTGGATCATGTCAGTGCTTAAAAAGTTTCAGATTTTGATGAGCCAAAGACAGGAATAGAATCAACAAATCAGGAGTTGAAAAGACTAGAACACTTGATAAATATGGTTCAAGGCAGAATGATTCTAAATTATTTCTGACATAGTTAACAAAAGCAAGGTGCTACACACTCATTCTTATTGGGTGCTGGCCACCCTACCTATGGATAATTTGATGGATTTATAAGCAGAGATCCAGGTCAGAAATAGAAATGAAAGGGGAAAGAGAAGTTTCTACTGCAGAAACAAGTCCAAAATCTAGAGTGTTATCATAATCTCACTCTAACTACCTTTGCAAGTTCATCTCCAACTTATTGACTTCATGCCCTTCATCTTCCAGCCAAAATGGGCATTTGTCTCTATACCTTTCACATATGCTCATACCTTCTGAGGCCTAAAATACTGCCGTTGTAGGGTTAGTAAAGGTTTCTGAGTAGGGTTTAAATCTCTCCTCCTACTGGTGGAGGGGGACAAGAAGCAGTTGTAACTATAGATGTGAAGTGACTTTAAAAGCTTTGGACTAAATATATAGATTATGTAAAATCAGTGTAGGAGTCGGCGCTGAAGCAATGCATTGGATGAGTTTACCCAAGAAGAGAATATAAGAGAGGAAGTATAGTAGTATATTTCTGTTGCTTATATCAGAATACCTGAAACTGGGTAACGTATAAAGAATAAAATTTATTTTTTAACAGTTTTGGGGGCTGGGAAGTCCAAGGTTCAGGGGGCACAACTGGTGAAGGCCTTCTTTGTAGTGGGAATTCTCTGCAGTCTTGAGGCAGTGCAGGGTATCACATGGTGAGAATGGCGAGAGCTCTTTTATGTGCCCTTCTTGTAAAGCCATCAGTCTACACCCATGATAACTAACCCATTAACCCATTACTCCATGAATGGATTGACCCATTCATGAGGGCATAGTCCTAAAGATCCAATTACCTCTTAAATGCTCCAACTTTCAATACTGCAACATTGGGATTAAAGCTTCAATGAGTTTTGGGGACATCTACAATCCACAACAGGAGAAAAAGACATCAGGACCATATTAATGAGCAGAATGAGAAATTAAGACAAGAGAAGAACAGCCAGAAAGAAAGAAAGAGGACACAGGAAGAAAGTTTTAAAAAAGTAGGTGGCAATTAGTGTAAATTGCAATAAAAAAATAAAGGAAGATTGAGACTGAGGGAAGTCCTTTTGGACTGGATGGAGGTTTGTGGTAGGGATAGAATGAGACTGGCACAAAGTGAGGAGGAAATAAGGAGACAGTGGGAACAGTTGAGTGGAGACAATTACTTTGAGAATTATTTATTTGGAGAAAAGAGACAAATGGGACAATAGTTTGAGTGTTGAGCTGGGATTTAAAAACGCATTTCTTTGGTAAACCTTCTCAATAACACATTCATCACAAATGGTTTTCCTCTCAAAGCACTCCTTAAGGCCATCTCTGTCCTATATGTGGTTGAGTCCCAAAGAAAGACCTGAATTCTAGGCAAATAACTAAATCTTGGTGTCCTCCATATTCTTTATCTGAAAATAGGGGTGCAAATTACTGCTTTCTAAATGTACATTATGAAAATTCCAGGAAATATCAAATGATTTTTAAATTGCAGAGCCTATATAAAATATGGTATTAACTATCATTGTCATCAGCTATATAATTTTTTTTAACATCTAACACAAAAGATTTCAAAGGATAAACAATTATGCTCTGTACCCAAAGTGAATCATTGTGCAGTATATACATGTACTGAAACAACACACTGTACCTCACGAAAATAAGTATAAATAGAAATTTTTAAAAATTCATATTTCAAACATTTTAATAGCAAATCAGTTTAAAAGTAACAACTTGGAATTAAATTAAGGAAATGACCATTCATAAAGTACTTATACTATACATCAGCCATAGAAATTGATATTTAAGTGAATTCTCTTTCTTAATCTTCTTTAAGGCATGATAAGGTAAGTATAGTTTTGTTAATATTATAGACAGGAAAAAAGCCTCTGAGATATTAACTAGTAATCTCAAATTCACTTAACCAATTAGAGAAAAGTCAGTATTCAGACTTACATTATAAAGTTATAAATCCATTTTGCTCAATTAAATCTAAGCATTTGTTTCTCAAAATTTTCCTGTATTATACATGAAAACAAAAAATCTAATAAAGTACCATTTGGTTTGGCTGGATATGTTAAAATAACTAATTATATAATCATAAGCTGAGTTCAGAATTGAAGAAGAAATCCTCAAGAAATTAAAATGTTCCCAGGGGTTTTCTACGTATAATTCTCTTGATATTTCCTGAGCTGCCTGCAGAAATTAGCATCAGAAACCTGAATGAAAAAGTACAAGGGCACTTCAGAAAGTTCATGGAAAAATAGAACTGGAAGATAATACTAATCTTTCCATGAACTTTTTGAAGTACCCTTATATTAATACAAATCTTACAGTAAATTTATTTTATTACCTAAGTTCCAACTGTTTCTCATTAAAATGTTCTAGGCTCTGTCCCTTGCTCTTCAAGACAGGTGTGTTGAGGGTGCCTAATGAGATCCTATATTTCCAAATCCAATAGTCTCAGTTATATAAAGAGGCGCAATTAGTAAGCATGCATTCATGTATTTGAAGCACCATATGAAGACAATTTTTTTATTTCATCACTATTTTTACTATTATATAATAATTAAAATTCTGTGTGTGTGTGTGTGTGTGTGTGTGTGTGTGTGTGTGACCGGTAAGGGGATCATAATCCTTGGCTTGGTGTCTCCCACACCACGCTCAACCAGTGAGCGCACCGGCCACCTGCATATAGGATCCAAACCCGCAGCCTCGGTGCTACCAGCGCTGCACTCTCCCGAGTGAGCCACGGGGCAGGCCCATAACAATTAAAATTCTAATCTTAATGGGAGAAGAGAAGATAGAAGGCAAGAAAAGAAAGATGATCCAAATGAATGGGGAGGAAAAAAGCCAATGTATTTCAATGTAAAACCTATTATTTCCTTTAGGCACAAGAGGTGGTACAGTACTCGTATAATAGTTAAGATCTGAGTTTAAATCTAGGCTCTGCAATTTACTAGCAATGTGATTTGGGGCAGGATATTTAACTGCTCTGTGTCCTGGTTTCTTCACCTATGTTGTAGATGATTATTAAATGTAAAATTTACAGAAATTCCTAGCCCATAGAAAACCCTATATGGAATATCTATAACTAATTTTATTTTCAGAGATATTCTGAACATCCCTCTCTTGAATTTCTTTCAAGTAACCAAAGCTAACTGTTGTCCAGAAAAAATGAATTTTCAACTCTACTTAATACCAAAATAAAACTCTTTCAAATAAGCATAAATTCAAGGAAAGAATATTAGGTCTAAGAAGAAGAGTATTCTTTTGTTGTTGCAATCTACTCATTCATTAATTTATTCCACATTTATTGATTATATGTCATGTGTTTGTTGTCCTATAGATATGAGATAGGAATAAATTCCTTGTCTACTAAATGTATGTGTATGTCACTCCTCACATCAAAAGCTGGACTCTACTTCCCTTCTCTTGGCTCTGGCTGGATTTGCTCTCACAAAGAAAATGTAGCTGAAGAGATGATGTGCTTGTTTCCTCCCAGCTTTTAAGATGACTGCCAGCTTCTGCTCCCTCTCTCTTGGAAGCCAGCTTCCATGTAAGGTGATCAGCTACGCTGAGATCCAATGCACTGTGAGAAAGCCCAAGCCAGACATGTGGAGGGGCCATATGAAGAAGAGAGAGATGCTCATTCAATCCCTAGTGGTTCTAACCATCTCATACATGTGAATGAAGAAGCAATCCTAGAGTTCCAATCCTATCAGGTAACATGTGCAGTAGAACTTCTCAGCTAAGCCTAGTCCAACTGCAGATTTGTGAGAAATAATAAATTATTGTTTTAAGCCTTTAGGGGTGGTTTGTCAATATTTCTGGAGATTAATAGTTGATAAAAATTGGAATGCCAATACATCATTCCAAGTGAACTCGAATAGATGGTGGTCAGTACATTCACCTTCCATTCCACAAATTACATGAATTGCCAATTTATCATGAAAATGTTCCATGGCAGGCATGGAATTCAACAGGACGAGTTAGCCCTATACTCTTAATGGCAGAAATCACAAAACTAGGATAATCTGAGGCACCTAAATTGGATAAACCAGATAATGAGGGGAGAATATGCATATCAGCTCCCCTGAAAACCCTCTCTGTCCAGATGCTAGACAAATCTGAGGCATCTGATCGCTTTCTCAAAGGCTTCATGCTGCCCATTCTCTTTAGTTAACATAGTCTTCTTCCAGACAGGGTGTGCAGCAGCTGATTACGAGTGGGTTCATTTTTTCCATTTGCTATGATTGGATTAAACAGATTGACCCAAACCAAATTAAATAGATTGACACATCATCAATACTTAGATGATGTTGGAGCCCTCTAAAATTAGTTCCTGATTTCTGGCTAGTCCTTAGGGTGATATTTCCACATTTTTGCTAAGCACATTTACAACTTAATTTTGTTATCATCTACTATGTTATCTTGACTGTATATTTTTACTACAGTAATCTTAATGCTGATTCCCAGGCCTCTAGTGCCCATTTATGATAAGATATCCTGAAATATGGCCTTCTGGTGTAGATACAAAACTATTCTGGTAATTCACATATTTCTAGTGGCTTTCAATATTGTTTTTCCATGGAAGACTTTACTTTCTCAAACACAGCCATCACCCAAGTTTCTATTCTCAGGCTTATGTTTCCTTGCATACCTGCATCTTCTGAAATTGTGCCCATCACAAAATCTGTGTAAATAACTTCTATGTAGGAAATGTTCATATTTGTCTGGACATCCCAAATCTGTCTCCATATCCAGTCATTTCAGGTAATTTATTGGAGGTTTTTCTTGCACCTTAAATCAACATGCCAAGTGTAGAGCTCCCATAGTTCCCCATACATCTCCATAAACTCATTTTTCCTTTGACTTTTTTTTTTTTCCATTTAACGTATAGTTTTTTTATCTTTTTAAATGAATATTCTAGGATTGGAAACAAAGTTATTTTTATTCCATTTTTCCTGTTTATTAACATGCAAATTATAATTCAAGTCTTCTAGATTTGGTCTGTGTACAATAGTTCCCCCTTATCTACTGGGGATATATTCTGAGATCCCCAGTGGATGCTTGAAACCACAGACAGTACCTAACCCAATAGCCATCAGTGGAAACATGTTTCTGTTCCTGTCTTCCACCCACAAATTCAATGCCCTTTCTACCTTAACTAGGCTTATCACGCACTGTGGCTATAACTTTTATACTGTGAGGTATGACAGCAAGACTAACATTTATTTTTCCTTTACAGTTTCATGGATAGAAGATTTGTTCTTACCATATATCTTAGCAACTGCAATGTAAGATTTTTTTTTCTTTCCTTATTAAGGTGAGAACTTTCACCTTTTCAATTAAAGGAAGCACTTTAAGGCTTCTCTTTGGTATATCGCAATTGCCAGCTTCACTACTCTGGGGCCATCATGAAGTAACACAAGCACTGTGATCTTGCAACAGTTGATCTGATAACCAAGTGAGCTCCTAAGTGACTGATGGGCAGACAGCATCTACAGCATGGATGTGCTGGACTATGAGATGATTCATGTCCCAGGTGGGATGGAGTGGGATGGCAAGTGACTTCATCATTCTACTAAGAATGGTGCACAATTGAAAACTTATGAATTGTTTATTTCTGGAATTTTCCATTTAATATTTTGGAACCGTGGTTAATGGTGGGTAACTGGAACTGTCAAAGGTGAAAGCATGAATAAGAGGAAACTACTGCACTGTTGCTCAAATCTATCTCTTTTCTATTTTCACCACCAGCATCCTAGTTAGGGCTCACATAAATCTCTCCTCAAACTGCTACAATAGATCTTTAGCTTTTCTCTCTGCCTCTTGTCTTTTCGAACTCCAGTTGATTCTCTGCAAACTGCCAGGCTTCTCTTCTTAGCCCCTGTGCAATTATTCCCTGCCTACAATACATCAGGGCACTACTTGATTTAGCAAATGAAACCTACATTTTTCAGTTTGACTTTCCAGAACCTCTAAAAAACATCTAATCTCATTACTCCCATATGTTTACACTTATTCTGAGCAAATTGGAATCTGGTGATATTCACTAACTACAGAAAATACCAGGATTCTTCAAAATGTCCACGGAAAGATTCATACTATCTTTCAATTCTGTCTTTCCATGAACTTTTTGAAGCACCCTCACGTTTTTTCAGCTCCGTGTTTATGCTCTATTCTCCACATACAAAGCTTCCTGTCTTCATCTTCCTACCTATAAAAAAAGAATAATAATAATATATACCTTTGAAGTACAATGTAAATACAGGATCCTTCAAAAAAAATTTTAATAGTCCTTCCCACTCTCATTTTTAAATACTTGTAGCAATTTTTCTATATTTCTTGTAAAATTACTTGCAACTCCAGTCATTTATGTACCAGACCCATCCAATTTTTTCCACTAGGCACTATGATTCTTGAAGAAAGCAGCTGTGCCTTATTAGATTTCAGTCTTAATGACTTGCACAGTGCCTGGCACATTCTTGAAGCTTCATGATGTTTAACCCAGAATAGGCCTAAGTTAAGTGGCCCACATGGGGATCAAGTCCATAGCCTTAGTCTCATTATCACTAAAGCCTGACCACAAGAAAAACATAAAAAGTGCCAAACATTCTTGTTAACAGTTAAGCTTTAATTAAAATACTTTTAATTCTCAAGACAAGTTCCAGTTTCGTGACCCTAAAGAAGAATAGAGAATGTCCTCTATTCATTAACTGAGCAGGGATAAATGCAAGTTTCTCTAGGAATTTCTATTTAAAACAGCCAATATTGGCTCACACTGACAACAGAGATAAGTGCCTAGGGATAGACAGAAACATGGGAGTCAAGAAGTTTTTGAAGCTAAATACATTTGGTAAACCAGCAATGTTGTTACTTACTGTGTTAGATCTGCTTTAAGTACTCGCAGTGATTTTAAAAAAAAGGTAAAACATAAAATCTCTATTCTCAAAGGACAGATGCTTCTCTTCACTTCTTCACACGTGTGTGTGGTTTTTATTGTTTACTATGTAGTTTATAATTGCTTGCTGCTTATTGTTCACAATTGGCTCATCTTTGCTTTTCTGCCACAAAATTTCTAATCCTTTATACCTGGTATATTCATCAATTCCATCTATGGCAATCTAGGTAAAGGGTCAACAAAAGCCTTTTACCAAGGGCTAGATAGTAAATATTTTATTATTTAGAGCCCAGGAAGCCACATAATGGTCTCTGTCACAACTACTCAACTCTGCCTCTGCAGTGGGAAAGCAGTCACAGACAACGCATCAGTGGACAGGCATGGCCATGTACGTGTGCTGTTCAGAACACACAGCTGGCTGGGTTTGGCCCACAGGCTGTAGTTTGCTGATCTAGATTATTTTTGGACTCCAGAGCTTTCTCCATCTAAGAACCCTTTTGTATATGGCTCTATATTACTTGAATTCCTCATTGATTTTTTTATTAATTTGACAGAGGTGTAAACTTTTTTGACATTAAAACTGAAAGAGGCAGGGGAGAGGGATTGGGGACCAAAAAAGATCAAGAAAATGAGATGTTTAGTCCAAGACATAGCAAAAGAATTTGAATACCAAGAAAGAGGACTGTGTCTGCTGCATTGAAATCTCCTGCTGATTCTTTGAGAGCCAGGAAGAGTTGGGTTGAACAAAGGTGCTTACTAATACAATGAGATTTTCTACTCATACTAAAATGAGATTTTATTCACTGTGGATAAAATACCCACTGGCATAATCAAGAAATAAGCAACTGAACCAATTCAATGTCCTCTGAACCTCCATTGTTAAGAAGCAGAAAGCCAGCTAAGAGTTCATAACATGTAACTTCCTTCTCAGTTTGGCAAACATGCTGCTCTGAGTTGGCTTGACCAAGGCACTGATAAGGCAGGTAAAGCAATCTGAGAGGCAGACTGCAGGGGCTGCTCCAAACCACAGGGAGACTGAGTGTACATCTCCTAGGTCAGGGTTCATATTATAGGGATTTTCTTCCCAGTAGCTATGCCAGAGTAAACCCAGCCAAACACAGTAGATAGGCAGCTATATATCACATCACTGAACATTTACTGTTATTAAAGTCAGCAGTATCAAGTCTCTGAAGCATTTGACACTCATTTAACCTTTAATAACCTTTAAACTTTGAGATTTAATTTTTCTCATTATGACAATTTTTTTTTTAATCTGTGAAATAAACTCCTCCTAAATTCTTATTTTTCTATCCATGTTTCCTCTCAAGTGGAACTAACTAGGTAACATTAGGCCTTGCTACTAATTAATTTTACTTCCATGTATGGGTTTTTTATTAGAATGTTAATGTTATGAATTAAAGCATAGAATGAGACCTTGAATTTTAGTTCATCAGATTTCTTCTAAGTTCTTGATTATCTTAACTCGTGGGGTTGGAAGCATGCACACCAAGTTCTGTTTATTATTTATCCACATTTTGTTTCTCTCTCTCCACAAGAACTACTTTTTAAAGTCTCAATAACTAGCACTTCTTTTCCTAAATTTGATAATTAAGTACTTGATGTCTGCATACCCTCCCCTACATACCAGTGCAGAGGGTTGAATGGCCCCCCAAAGTCACTGAAGTTTATTCCCCACTGTAAGTGTTGATGGTGGAAAATCCTATTATGGTAATTGAAACATCGGGCCTTGAAAAGGTGATTAGATTGTGAGGACCCTGCCATAGTAAGTGGCTTAATGGTGGTCACGGGCATGGTTCTGAGGGCTTTAAAAGGAGAGGACATGAGGAACTCTCTCTCTGTTCTGACATTTTGCCATGCAAGACCCCTGCATCACTGTCACCACCAACAAGCTTTCACCGGATGTGTTCTCTCGCCTTTGGACTTCCCATCCTCCAAAGCCATAAG
>NW_007727248.1:208459-214040 GCF_000696425.1 Galeopterus variegatus
GGGCATGGTTCTGAGGGCTTTAAAAGGAGAGGACATGAGGAACTCTCTCTCTGTTCTGACATTTTGCCATGCAAGACCCCTGCATCACTGTCACCACCAACAAGCTTTCACCGGATGTGTTCTCTCGCCTTTGGACTTCCCATCCTCCAAAGCCATAAGCAATAAATTTCATTTTCTTACAAATTGCCCAGTTCTAGTTATTTTGTTATAAGCCACAAAAAATGGACTAATATAACCAGATTCCTCTACTGACTGGTCTTTATTTCTTGTGACATAAACTGTTAATTGTTTACCACACCCATTTCCCTTTCTTCCTGGGAATAAAGCTCGACTGGATTTCCCAGCTTCTTTCACTCATGTGGTCATATGACTGAGGCCACTGAAATGTGTTGAAATGATGGTGTCCCTTTCAGACCCAGCCTAGAAAAACCCTCAGACAACTCTTACTCTTTTCTGCCCACTGGCTGAAAGTGAAGAACTCAGATGCCCTAAAAGATGGTAGGACTACAAGACAAAAGAAACTTGATCCCTAAATCACCACATGGAAGGCCATCTACTGAACATGCCTATTGGGTTGTTTGCCAGCAATTATTTTCATTATGGTGAACCACTAAGATTTCTGGGGATTTGTCTGTTACAGCAGCGAGCATTATCCTGATTTATATACCACTTAACACTATTACCCATTACACTACATGATGCTTTCTAAGATTTCATGTTTTTCCCCCTATTTATAGTTGGAATCACTTGGCTCCAAATAGGAAGGATTTTGAAACACAAAGCAGTAAAATATTGCAATCACTTTCATTCCGTGTAATTTTGACAACAAACCTGAAATGCAGTCCTTTATCCTTATTCTATAGATAAAGATGAAAAGGCTCAAAGAGTTAAGTGGTTTTCAAAAATCACACAGCCAATAACTGAAAGGCCAGTATTCAAATACCATTTGGTTGGTGACAAAGCTCAGGCTTTTACATTACATTATCTTTTTTTTTTTTTTTTTTAAATCATGTCCCAGGAACCTCTAAAGAGCCTTTAATGTTATCATAACTCCAACAACTGCTTTCTCAACCTACCATGAATTCTAAGCTGCTGGGGAGCCGTTTATGCCCTGCAATGTCAGTAAGGTATTTAAGGATTAATGAGTAATAGGAGGGCCCCCCAAAAATGTTTTCCTAATCTTTATTAATTATTCCCCTTGGGCAGAGTCCAAGAAGTCAGGTTATACCATATTCTGCATTTCAGAGGGCTTGTTGAAATTCCACCACTGCCGATCTCACTGAACCATTGAGAACATTGTAAAACTTTTAAACCCAAAATGCAAAAATTAGGACACAACTCCAGTTGTTAAAATATTCTTTCTGAATGTGAGAACTCCATAAATCATGAGTTCTATGGGGTGAAGTGACACTTGACATTGTGATCCACATCATCTTTGTATTTATACATGGGACAAGGGTAACATTTCTTTTATTTGCAGAACACCTCTCTGCCCTGGCTAGCACCTTTCTTGTGAGCCTCACTGTGGCTCTCACCTGCCTTATGCCTGTGATGCTCGATAAGGAAGCTGTTGTTATGCCCATTACAGTGAAAGAGAGGTTTCAATCACCAGATCTCAGCTAAGGTCTATGGTAAAGCCAATTGAGGAATGACTAATTCTAGAATTTGGGTATTTATTGAGTGTCTGTGTGCCAGGTACAAAATTGATAAACTTCGTCTCATATTATTTTGACTTTTATTTAAATATTTATTAATCCCTGTTTCCCAAGTACCATTCTTTGTTCATACTGCTCCAAAGTATCAAAAGATGAACAATATTCTTGCTTTGAGGGTGCTTATAACAACACTGAAAAAAAATTATGTTAATCATTCTGCTACAGATAATGACTAAGGCTTATTATAGCTGAACAGCCTGTCCAAGCTCACATTGCTGGATTTACAGAAGCCAGAATTCAAACTCATGACTGATGTAAACTCAGTAATAAGCCTGTTACCTAGGATATGGCTACATGCAAAATATAGGAAAAAATAGAAAATTTCCTAATTGTATGGAAATAATAATCTGATTAAGAGGAAAGTACTCATATAGAAAAAAAAATGGAAAATAAAAAGAGCATAATTCAGGGGGAAAAAACTACTAGCCAAATGATAAATATTTTAGTGGTTTTGTGATAAATTATAAGAAACAGGGTTTAGAAAGTTTTTCATAGAAAATTCCATTCTTCCTTAGGTACAATACATCTACATGGAGGTGAAGACAGAAATGACTGTTCAGGGGAGATAAACCAACATATTGGAAAACACGTACAGGAAGAGAGATTTATATTTGGATCAAGAGAAAATGAGCACAAATAGAGTAGCTGGTTTAGAAAAACAAGTTTAGTAATATGGATAGGGTCTTTTAGAAATGGCCTTGAAAGCCAGGGAAAAGGGTCCATGCTTCATTATATATACAATGATATATATACAATGATATATATATATATATATAGTTTTATGAGGTTATTAGGGAGTCAGGGCATTTATGGTTGTTCAAAAATAAGGGATATAAAGTGTCTTCAGCATCTACCCAAGTGTCATAGAGTGGAGTCTCCCAGATTGTAATACCCTTTATGTAAATAATATTTTAACTCAATGGAGAAATTTTAGTGGGGTCCTTTCAGACTCCATTCAGACAAATGTGAATAACATCATTACACAACGTTTTTCTCTAATCAGTTCTGCTTCTAAGAATTCAAATTCCCCTCAATAATGTCCATATTATACTCTGTTCTGTTTGTCCAAGAAAGTTCATTTTTTTTCTTTAACAGCTTCTGACTATCTCCAGAATGATGTCTTCCCCAGGACACACATGGTATGCCAAAAGAATAAGAAGAGGACAGCATTTAAATTATGTAGGGAAGATAACACCAAAGTCCACTTGTGAAGTTAACCTAGTAAGCTTTCTAAGTTAAACTGGAAGTTCAATTTATAATTTAAATAAATCTAGTGACAGTTCCTATTTAAGGGGATATTTCCTGCAATGGTAGTTATATTAGATATTGCCACATAACATATTTAAGAAATTGGTGGTTAGAAACATAAACTTTACATTCACACTGCCTGGATTCACATCTTGACTCAGCTACTTGCTGTGCGACCTTGGGCATTTTAAGTTCTCCAAGCTTCTGCTTATTCATCTGTAAAATGACAATTAAAATGGAAGCTATGTTATAGGATTGCTGTGAGGATTAAATTTTAAAAATTCATGTAGAAAACTTAACATAGTGGTTTGCATATACTAAGCTCTCAACAAATGTTAGCTATTATTTTCACTAATATTAATCAAGTCAAGGCCATGTTTTATCATTGTAATTTATGAAGAACTTACGGCTCTTGAGGATCTTGGCTGCTTGCCTCTGTTTCAACACAGTGGCCATCTCCCCATCCAGCTTCTTCTGCCTGAGGCTTAGTGCCACCAGACTGTACGTGGCCCTAGGCCAGCTTTATGGCTGCTTCTACTTGAGCTTTGCATCGCTCTCTTGATTCTCGGCCTTGTTCCCATAACCCAGGTCCCCCTCAAAATCCTAGTTCTCCAATGCAAGAGAGGAGCTTGACCTATATGAACATTTATGAGGATTTGGGCTTTGTCACTAAACCTCTGGCTGAGTCTGTGGCTCCTGACTAGGAGACCTGTCTGACAGCATCTCCTCCATTGCCAAGCAGGAACCCTTGCCTCCTTCTCTGTCAATAGCCTGGGACACTGCATAGCTCTTCCCTTAATCAGGGCCAGGGGTCTCCCCATTTTTCCTAACAAGGGCTAGATAAATATTTTCGTCTATGAGAGCCATATGGTCTCTGTCACAATTATTCAACTCTGCTGTTTTAGCACAAACACAGCCATAGACAGTACATGAATTAATGGTCATGGTTGTGTTCCAATAAAACTTTTTTTTTTAATACAAAAATAAGGGGCATGCAGGATTTATCTGTGGGCTTAGTTTCCAGACCTCTGTTCTAGACGACTGGCAGGTTCTCATCCTCTGAGCTTATTCTTGTGGGACTGTCACAGACTCAGGACTAACCCCTGTAGGATTACTGATTGTGCCAAAGGTGTGACATGGGCCATAAATGGGACAAAAAAAGTTCTCACTTTCTTTTTACCTTTTTTTGTTTTTTTAAATGAATCTTGGAAATGACACTTAGAATCTGTCTCAACCTTGTTTTTATCTATTCTCATTTAATAAATAAGTCAGGCTCCTGCTCCCAGAATTGGAATCTGTAAGCCACATAACCAGAAGCTGTCACTGGTGGTTAGGAACACCCCAGAGGGAGTGTGCTTCACACTTACAGGATAGTCTCACATTTCCTATGTGGGAGCAGGTGGAGTTTCAGATTTCTCATCACTGTAAAAACAATGTAATCCCTATCTCAAATTGGAAAAGGCTTTCAGGAATAAACCTCAAAAATGATGCTGGTATTTCATGAAGACAGAAGCAGGTCTCAACTGAGAAAACAGAATTACTGACTTTTGGGGCTCTTCTTAAGAGTTAATAACAGTGCCAAGAATGGCCCTTCCTCTAATCCAAGGCCAATTCTTATACCTCTGCTTTTCTCCTAGTGCTAGCACGCTCAGAGACCATGCCCTACTGCTCAATCCCTTCTTTTTCTCTTATATATTCAACTGCGTCCTCTTAACTTAAGAGTTAATAACAGTGCCAAGAATGGCCCTTCCTCTAATCCAAGGCCAATTCTTATACTTCTGCTTTTCTCCTAGTGCTAGCACGCTCAGAGACCATGCCCTACTGCTCAATCCCTTCTTTTTCTCTTATATATTCAACTGCGTCCTCTTAACTGAATTGTTATTTTTAAATGCATTTGAGTCCCTCCCAATTAATATAAAACAAAAATAAATCTTGCATCTCTCCCTCTTCCACTTATCTTTTATCTCCCCTTCACTGTCTAGACTAGTTGTCTCCCTTTCATGCCACTTACTCCCCAGTCCTTCTAATCTGGTGTCTCTCCTTATCTTTCCAATCAGCTCTTGTTAAAGTCACCAGTAACACCTGCATTGTTAACTCTCATGAGCATTTGCCCCTTGATTCTGAACATTTTACATAGTTGAATTCTTGCTCTTTCTTAAAATATCCTACTATCTGAGTTTCCATGACAGACTTCTTTCTGTATTTCCTCTCTCTCCACACACACGCACACACACACACAGCCATGTTCACTGCTATATTTTCTCGTCGAGCTCAGATGGTTAGAGCATGGTGCTGATAACACCAACTTCCAGAGCTTGATCCTTGTACTGAACAGCCGCCCCCCACCCAAAACAAAACAAAACAAAAACTACTACCTGAGTGTCGAGTGTCATGAGGTTCTTACTTCATGCTAACCCCAGGCAAATCTTGGAATATAATCAGGTATAAAAGAAAGTCTGTAATTTTGATGTGTTAGGGAAGTGACACATAGGAGTCCCCAGCCCCTTCTTTCTTCCTGCTTTGTAATTCTTAAAAACAATAGGCTGTTTTTTTTTTTTTTTTTTTTTTTTGTCTTTTTCTGTGTCCGGCAACGGATCGCAACCCTCAGTGTTGCCCCC
>NW_007727248.1:215040-231618 GCF_000696425.1 Galeopterus variegatus
CCGCGCTTCCCAAGCGGCGCACTATCCAGTGCGCCACTGGGTCGGCCCTAGGCTGGTTTTTAAATCTGAGTCCATGGTCTTTCTTTCATAATAGCAAACACTGTAGTGGTATCAGTGGAGCCCAATGAGAACTTTATATTCATGTAATCTTCACCTGACTCTCCCTCACCTAAAGCTGAAATCTCACTCTGTTCATCTTTGATTTCTGATTCATTTGTTGGAACTAGTTCCAAATTATGTAGCTCCCTCCTCTTCATCTTAACTTTATGACAACCAATTGGCAATTAAATAATTTTAAACCAAGTGACTTTTATGATAGCAAATCATGCTAATGGCTTTAATGAATTTAAGTACTCAGAGAACAGGATCATGAGAGAATAGGACTCCTATTAAACCACTAATATTGGAGGTAGAATTTTAAACCAAGTGACTTTTATGATAGCAAATCATGCTAATGGCTTTAATGAATTTAAGTTCTCAGAGAACAGGATCATGAGAGAATTGGACTCCTATTAAACCACTAATATTGGAGGTAAAGGGGTCCAAAGTCCCAGAATATGGGTTGTGGGAGGAGTGGTATTGGGGGTCGGGGGCAAGTTCAGATATACCAGCACAAAGAAACCTAGAAATGTGGTATGGAATGCTGCTTACATGAATTGAATTAAGTCCTAGAGAACAGGGTAGAGTTAAGCTAGGAAATGCTTCTACTCCATCATTTTTGCCCAAAACTTAGATTATGCACTGAGAGCCAACATTCAATCTTAGCATTGAAAATACTCACCATTTTTCTCCAGGGATACAATTTCAGCCTTCATTTGAGGGTAACTGATTGTCTGATAATTTTATGTCTTTGGGTCTCTGCTGGATTGTCTGGAAATCATCCCAGGGATCAAGAGTTACAAAATAGAAAAGACAAACAACTAGATAGCCTCAATGAGCCCCATAACAATGCTCCAACCGAATGGTGGCATTTAAGATAGATGGCAAATGCCATTTCTGAGGCTCTTCTGTAAGAAATTGCGTATCCCATTAGAGAAATAATGAAGCCTCCACCTAATTTGCAAGTTTAAAATTGCAAATCCAACTCTTGGGAGAAAATTGGGTGAATCACAAGTGACTACTGCTTAAGTTTCACATGAGTAAATATATTGGCTGTGTTGTTAGTATTCAAAACTCAGAGCCATGAAATACATTTTTGTATCATTTTTATTTGTAGAAGAATGACAATTATTTTCAGAATAATTAACTCCTCCATTTACTGACAATTATTCTCTATTACAATAATAAAATCACACCCTGCTATTTGGATGAACTCAATAGAATAATGATTTCTTAGGGGAAGATATAATTGGATCATGATTTTTTTTCCCTCTAGCATTAAAAATATCTGTAAATTATTTCCAGTTGTTATAGTATTACTTGATTTTGAATTTGCTTGCTGTCCTATGGAAAGAAATATCACAAACAAGATGGCAGTCTCAATCCACCCTTGAGTCATCTGTGCATAATTGTTACTGCAGGCATGCCGGGGCTTGGCAAAATGCAGAACTGATGTCTGGGCTCAGCAACAGGGCTACACATCATAGAAATATCTGGAATTAGGTGGGTGGGAGCAGATGGTGACCAGAATAGTGATATTTCAGGGGAATGGTCCATTGAAAGGAGAGCCCTAGTAAGTGAACGGGAGAATTTGAGAAAGAGCCAGAACTTCCTCTAGGGATGAAGTTGGCAAGAGCTTGCAAGGGTACTAGCGCCCTAGGCAAATGGGCTGCAGTGCAGAAAAGCACTCCTGCTTTATGAAGGAACAGAAGTGTTAGGCAGAAAACCAAGGGGGGAATGTGCTAGAGCAGTAAGTCAGGGTTGGGGAAGAGCTAAGCCCTTTCGCCCACTGTCATATTCTAGTTCACCCTAAAGCATATCTGATACTGGAATGATATCAGGGAGATTATTAACCCTACTTAGGCAGACATTACATGTATCAATAGATACTGTTACAGCTATACGCTTTGTGTTACCTTGAATTATCTCACATACGGGATGCAAAAGGTAGAGAATTACTATTCATATTCCCTTAGGCGGGTGTCAGGGGTCTTTAAAGGAAAAGCCTAAACCTGGGGCCTCAAGGCAAAATAAGAAGTAATCAATCCCAGAGATACACTCATTTATTAGATAATTGTGGGGTGCTCTGTGGCCCCCTCTGTATGCCCTTCTGAGTGTGAATGATTTGGGACTAAGAAGTAGTTTGTAAACCAGTTGGGCAGAGCCCACTAGACTGAAAGCTCTACAGAAGCAGAAACCAAGCAGTTAATATCTGCTACATAATAGGGTCTTAATACATGTTTGTTGAATAAAAATGAATGGATTAATTAATAAAAGGACTGCAAGTGAATTCTGCCACTTGCTGAGTTCCCAGACTCTCTAGACAAGGCAGCAGGATCAGGGATTATGGTCCATTGGATAATTCTTTATTATTTCTTGATTCTTTTTCTAACCAATTTCATTTTGTTATAGTAAGCTCAAACTTTCTGGCTCTTCTTACAGAAGCAGAAAATCATTGTGAATCCTGGGAGAGAATAATTGTCCCAAAGACAATTATACAAGAAAAAAACGTGCAAAGTCTTTTAAGGAGTGCTAGAGTTTACCTGGAGGTGGGGTGAGACAAGAACCACTATAAGAATTTCTAATTCCATTAAACAGAAGAGAATATGAGAGGACAGAGGAGACCCAGTGCCTTGACTTGATTCCTCCTCTCTGCCTTCTTGGTGCAGCTGATCTCACGCCTAACAAAGGGACTCAACAGTATTTTGGCCTAGGAGAGAGAAGCTTCCTGATCTTTTTATTCTATAGAAGAAGCTATATAACCTTCTGGTGGCTCAGTTGTGGAATGAGATGACCTAGAATTTTATTTGTTTGTATTTTGATTTTAACAATGTATAAAGTCAAGCTTGACAATGTCCAGAGATTCATCTGGTTGTTGGAAAAAAGTTGCATTCCACAAGAAAGACACTTCAAACAATAGGGACCAGAATCTCCTATACTCAGTGGGGCCAAGTCTCACTAACATGGGGACTGGTAACATCGTCTAAAAACACAATGGCAGGTCCTTTGCTTTTTCTTCAGAATTAGTACCACCTATGTCCCAAATTTCAGTCCATCCATAAAACCAAGCAAACTATGTCAGAAAAGGTTTTTTTTTTTTTGTCTTTTTCGTGACTGGTAAGGGGATTGCAACCCTTGGTGTGGTGTCGCCCGCACCACGCTCAGGCAGTGAGCGCACCAGCCATTCCTATATAGGATCCGAACCCGCGGTGGGAGTGTCGCAGTGGGAGCATCGCTGCGCTCCCAGCGCTGCACGCTGCACTCTCCCGAGTGCGCCACGGGGTCGGCCCAGAAAAGTTTTTTTTTTTAAGTCATTCACCCCATATCCTCTTTTGCTCTGAACTCAGCTCCTTCAATTCCTCCCAATGCGCTGATCTCCAAAATTTATTTCTGTACCCGATTACTGTATCTGTGTCAGGATTCTTCTCTTGGTGACTTCTTACCTTAAGTCTGACTTTAAGATCTGTCACTTCCTAGAGTATCACTGACCCCCCTTTCCCCAATCACTGTATTTACCTTGTAACATTTATTGTATAATTATACCTTTCCCATTGCACAACATTTTGCAGAGTGACATTACACTTAACAAAAAGCTTGAGGATGTGAAGCATGCTTTCTCATTGTTATATTTCTAGCCCCTGGCACAGTGGTTGGCAGTCAGTACATACTGTTGAATGGATAAATGAACAAGTTCACATCCTCCTCATACTTTGAGCTCTGGAAGTTTATAAAAAGTTGTCTTTACAAAATGAAAGCTGGGATTGTTTTTGAAAGGCTCCATGTGCACTTTGCATCATTATCCCGGAGTTATGGACATTTTTCCTGCCCTTGATTATCTCCCGGTCTAGTGGGAAAACCAGATACATAAACAGCATCCTTGAGGAGTCATGGTAAAGATATACACAGGGTGTGGTGGGAAAATGTGGGGACAACTATGCAATCTGTTGGGATCAAGAAGAGGAAAGAATACTTAATGAGAAGTTTAAATATTGAACAGTGGAGAGTGATGTCATAAAGACAGTGGAACAGATAAGCCCAGCACAGTTCCCCCCTACAAGAGATCAACTTACAACAATTAAAATACAAAAACTGCCTCCTGTAATCACTGGAATTTGGGGGAAGAGGCAGAGAGACCCACTGAGTCATTGAAGGTGTGGAAAGCCACTGCAAGTGGGAGGAGGAACAACCCCTCTGAGACCCAGCCCCAGGTATTACCCAGGCCAGCACAGCACTGCACATGGAAGAGCTACCTGCAGATGATAAAGCCACAGTAATGTCCTTTGAATAAAGTTACTTGGAGTCTGCAGAGGAGACTTTGCCATGACCACTGACAAAGGAAAAAAAAAATCACTTTGGAATGTAGCATCCAGTTTCCTAGGCCAGCAAAGCTGCTCACAAGTTTCACACCCATGTAGGAGGCAGTGGCTGCAGCTGATGGGAGGAAGAATTCATTCAGATGTCAGTGAGCCTTTGTTGGGGGACTCATGAAGGACCTGCCCAACGGGAAACATTTGTAGTACCAGTAGGCAGCTGACCTACCAGGGGTACATCAAGGAGCAGCATAGGCAGCTGATTGGCTTTCTAATCGGCACAAGTGCCACACAGTGAAGATTGATAAGTGCAATAGAATTGCAGGGGGCATGGTTTGTGGGAAAGGCTGGAATTTCCACATACCCCAGCTGTGTCTGAGATGACCCCACATGACCTGAAAGTGACTTAAATGCTGATGATTAAAGTCCAGTCTGCACAACAAATTTTCCCAATCTGTGAAACAACAGCGAGGCAGAAATTTAGCACAGTCACAAAGTTCAAGTTCCACTCCCCTGAGGAAGTTTCCCCCAATTTGAAAATTAACAATAGGACAGCAAATTAGTTCCAGAACAATGCTTAAATAGTGGTGATAGCTATTAATCCATCACAGAATGGGCAACAACAACAACAACAACAAAAAACACAGACCAGAAACAAAGTTCTGATATTGAGCAGTAAAGATCTAACACCACCAATGCACACACATAAAACATGGCAGAGGTAGCCATTTCCTCATGCATGCAGGCATCAATGAAAAGACAAAAAGATCAAGAAAGAATAGAAAAATATGACACTACCAAAGAAAACCAACGAAGCACCTGGAATGGACTCAGAAGAATAGCAGGCGCATTCAATGTCTGACAGAGAATTGAGAATAAACTTCTTAAAGATGTTCGGGAAGTCACAAGAAAATACAGATAGAAAATTACATAACATGTGGAAAACAATCCAGGAGCAGAACAAAAATCTTGACAAATAGAATCAATTAAAAAACACCAAATGGAAATTCTAGAAATAAAGAATTTATTATCTGAACTGAAAAGCTCTATAGAAAGCTCAAACAAAAAATTTGATCAGAGGAAAGAATCAGTGAGCTTAAAAATAGAACATACAAATTTATCCAACCAGAGTGAAAAAAAATGGAATTGCAGCAATTATATGACTCCTTTAAGTGAAATAATCTCTCCATAATTGGTGTGCACAAAGGAGACCAAAAAGAAGAGGCCTAGAATGCATATTTAAGGAAATAACAGCTGAAAATTTTTCAAGGATGGAGAAAGATGGTAGTACACAGGTACAGGAATCTCAGAGGTCACCAATAAAATGCAATCTACAGAGGAACACTCAAAGGCACATCATAATCAAATTATCAAAAACCAATGACAAAGAAAAAATATTGAAAATAAGAGAAAAGAAACACATAACTAACATTCAATAGAGCCTTAATAAGGTTCTCAGGATTTCTCAGTAGAAACTATACAGGCCAAGGGAGAGAGGAATGATATATTTAAAGCCATGGAGGAAAAACAAACACATAACTAACATTCAATAGAGCCTTAATAAGGTTCTCAGGATTTCTCAGTAGAAACTCTACAGGCCAAGGGAGAGAGGAATGATATATTTAAAGCCATGGAGGAAAAAACTGTCAGCCAAGAATTCTGTATCCAGCAAAACTAACCTCCGAGTATGAAGGAGAAATAAAATCTTTCCCAAACAAACAAAAGCTAAGGGAATTCACCAACACTAGACCTGCCTTATAGGATATGCTAAAAGGAATTTTTCAAGCTGAAAGAAGATGATGCTAAAGTGTAATAAGAAAATAAGTGAAGGTACAAATCTCACTAGTAAAGTAAGTATACAGACAGACTCAGAATACACCAATGTTATAAGGGTAGTAAATAAACCACTTATAACCTTAACTGTGAAGATTAAAGAACAAACCTAAAATAATAAATTCAACAACTATATAAAAGATAGGCAATATTGAAAGATGTAGCCAGAAACAAGATGTCAAAGTGTAGACTAGGCTTTAGTTTTTTGCCTTTTCTTAGCAATCAAATCTAGGTTGTTACAAAAAACATGTATATGAAAAAGAGAACATTATACCTGATACCACAGAAATACAAAGGCTTGTAAGAAACTATTACAAACAACTATAACCTAAGTGGAAATCCTAGAAGAAATGAATTAATTCCTGGACACATACAACTTACCAAGGTTGTGTCATGAAGAATTATAAAAACTGAATAGACCAATAATAAGTAGTGAGAATGAAGCAGTAATAAAAATGCCTCCCAATAAAGAAAATCCCCAAACCAGACTGCTTTACTGCTGAATTCTATGAAAAATTTAAAGAACTAATACCAATTCTTCTCAAACTTTTCCAAAAAATTGAAGAGTAGGAAATACTTCCAAACTCATCCTATGAGGCCAGCATTACCTTCATAACAAAACTGGAAGAGACACAACAAAAGAGAAACCACAAACCAGTAATCCTAATAAACACAGATGTGAAAATCCTCAACAAAATACTAGCAAAGCAAATCTAACAACACATTAAAAAGATCATTCACCATGATCAAGTGGGATTAATCCCAAGGATGCAAGCATGGTTCAACTCATGGAAATCAATAAATGTGATACATCAAATCAACAGAACGAAGTGAAGAAAACCACATAATCATTTCAGTAGACACAGAAAAAGCATTTGATAAAACCCAACACCGCTTCATGATAAAAACCCTCGACAAATTAGATATAGAAGAAATATACCTCAACATTATAAAGGGCATATATGACGAACCCACAGCTAATATACTGAACTTATAAAAATTGAAGATCTAGAAAAGGACAAGTATGCCCACTTTCCCCACTCTTTTCCAACATAGTACTGGAAGTTCTAGCCAGAATAATAACAGACAGTAGTAAAGGGCATCCAAATCAGAAAGGAGGAAGTCAGCCTATTCCTATTTAAAGATGAGATAATCATATACATAAAAACCATAAAAACTCCACCAAAAAATTACTAGAACTAATAAGTGATTTCAGTAAATGGCAGGATAGAAATCAACACACAAAATCAATAGCATTCCTATAGGCCAATAACAAAATAGCTGAAGACGAAATCAAGAAAGAAATCTCATTCACAATTGCTACCAAAAAAATGAAATACCTAGGAGTAAGTTTAACCACGGGTGTGAAAGATGCCTACAACAAAATCTATAAAATATTGGTGAACTAAATTGAAAAAGACAGAAATAAATGGAAAGATATCTTCTATTCATGGATTAGAACAATATCATCAAAGTTCCATATTACCCAAAGCAACCTACAGATTCAACACAATCCCTATAAAAATACCAGTGACATTCTTCACAGAAATAGCAAAAACAATCCTAATATTTATATAGAACCACAAAAGATCCTGCATAACCAAAGCAATTTTAAACAAAAAGAACAAAGTTGGAGGAATCACACTTTCTGACTTCCAAATATACTATAAAGCTATAGTAACCAAAACAGCATGGTATGGACATAAAAACAGACAAATAAACCAAGGGAACAGAATAGTGAGCCCCAAAATAAGTCCGTGTACTTAAAGCTGACTAATTTTTGATAATGGTGTCAAAACTACACATTGGGGAAAGGACAGCCTCTTCAATAAATGGTGTATCCAAATGCAGAAGATTGAAACTAGACCCCTATCTCCTGCTATACACAAAAATCAACTCAAAATGGATTTAATTTAAGACCTCAAACTATGAAACTTCTAGAAGAAAACAGGGAAAATGCTACAGGAAATGGGAGTGGGTAGTGCTTTCATGAACAAGACTAAAGAAGCAGAGGCAACTAAAACAAATAGGCAAATGGGACTATATCAAACTAAAAAGCTTCTGCATAGCAAAGGACACAACAGAGTGAAGACAACCAACAGAACAGCAGAAAGTATTTGCAAACTACATATCAGACAAAGGGCTAATATCTGGAATACCAAAGGAACTTAAACAGCTCAACAGCTAAAAAACAAATAACCCAATTAAAAAATGGGCAAAGGACCTGAACAAACGTTTTTTAAAAGAAGACATACAAATGGACAACAAGCACATGAAAAAAATGCTCAAAATCACCAATCATCATGGAAATAAAAATTAAAATCACAATGATATCACCTTACTCCAGTTAGAATGGCTATTATAAAAAAGATAGAAAATAATCAATGCTGATGAGGATGTAGAGAAAAGAAAACTCTCCTACATTGTTGGTGGGAATGTAAATTACTACAGCAATAATGGGAAATGGTATGGAAGTTCCTCAGAGAACTAAAAATTGAATTACCTTATGATCCAGCAACTTTACTACTGGATATATATGTAAAAGAAATGAAATCAATATGTTGAACACGTACCTGCACTCCCATGTTCATTGTAGCACTATTCACAAAAGCCAAGAGATGGAATCAACCTAAATGCCAGCAACAGATGAATTGATTAAAAAAAAAATACCTGTGCTATATATACACAATGGAATACTATTCAGGTATAAAAAATGAAATTCTTCCATTTGTAGCAACATAGATGCAACTGAAAATCATCATGTTAAGTGAATTAAGTCAGGCACAAAAAGACAAATGCCACATGATGTCACTCATGTGTGAGCTTAAAAAAAAAAGAAATTGGTTCTTATAGAATTAGTGAGTAGAATGGTGACCAGAGGCTAGTAGGAAAGGGGTGGGAGAGAGAGGGGATGGGAAGTGATGAATTAATGGGCACAAACCTATGCTATCTTATTCTTTTGTTTTCGGGGGTAGGGGTTGTGGGCAGCTGGCCACTACAAAGATCTGAACCCTTGACCCTGGTTTTATCAACACTGAGATCTAACCAACTGAGCTAACCCACCAGCCCCATGTTATCTATTCTAAGTGAGTCAATGTACAGCATATTCATGTATTGAAGTAACACACTGAACCCCACAAATATATATAAATAAATGTTAAAATAAAATATTGAACAGTAATAAAACATATAAAGAAGAATGAGGAGTGGTCTCTTTGGGAGAGCTGTGTAAGGAAAGATAATGCCTTGCTACCAGAGGGTCATTACAAGAAGAGGCACAAAGTATAATGTAAGTCAATTACCTGAACTTTAATGTTACTGGGGCATAAAATTTCAAGCAGAGGAATACCTGAAATAGGCTGGAGAGGAGGAAGTGACCAGATCACAGAGGGCTTTTATAGTGTGACATGGATCTTAAGTGTTATTCTGTGGACAGTGAGAGATGACACATAATTCGTAATTTAGAAAACTCTGGAAGATGTGCAAAGAATTAATTTGAAGTGGGAAAATCGCAAGTAAAGGAAACCAGTTAGAAAAAAAAAATAGCAGTAGTCTATGAGAGAGAAATATGAGAACCTGAGCAAGACAAAAATAGATGTAAAAATAAAGTGTGTAAACTTGGTGCTTGAATGGCAAGGAGTCTGAAAGTTATACTCGAGTCAAGAGTAATTCCCAGGTTTCTAATTAGACTGCACAGCTGGATGGTGGTAACACTAATTGAGAGAGACTGCAAGAGAGGCAAAGTGAAGAATTCTGCCCTGAGTAAGGTGTCGGCAGAACATCCACTAGAGTATGTCTGCCATGCAATGGACTGTAAGAGTGTGAAGTCTGAGGACACTGGACTGACAATGTCAGTTTGGGAATCATTAGCATACAGGCAGGTAAAAACCTGAGAACATATGAGCTCTCTCAGGGAGTGTCTGGAGAAGAACATAGAACTGAGCTCTGAATTAGGGTGAATAACTACATTTGAGTAATGTCCAGAGAAAGAAAAGCCTATGAATTTAACCAGTAAATATTAGACTTCCCAGCAGAAGCACAATACTTCCCAATACACAATTCCCTCCCACCCTCTTCATTCTATAACCCACTGCAGTCTGGCTTCTGGCTTCTCAATAAACTTTCTGTCGTTTTTTTTTTTTTTTTTTTTTCTTTTTTTTTTTTTTACTGACCGGTAACGGGATCGCAACCCTCGGTGTCGCGCCTGTACCGGGGACCGGCAACGGGAGCGCAACCCTCGGTGTCGCGCCTGTACCGGGGACCGGCAACGGGAGCGCAACCCTCGGTGTCGCGCCTGTACCGGGGACCGGCAACGGGAGCGCAACCCTCGGTGTCGCGCCTGTACCGGGGACCGGCAACGGGAGCGCAACCCTCGGTGTCGCGCCTGTACCGGGGACCGGCAACGGGAGCGCAACCCTCGGTGTCGCGCCTGTACCGGGGACCGGCAACGGGAGCGCAACCCTCGGTGTCGCGCCTGTACCGGGGACCGGCAACGGGAGCGCAACCCTCGGTGTCGCGCCTGTACCGGGGACCGGCAACGGGAGCGCAACCCTCGGTGTCGCGCCTGTACCGGGGACCGGCAACGGGAGCGCAACCCTCGGTGTCGCGCCTGTACCGGGGACCGGCAACGGGAGCGCAACCCTCGGTGTCGCGCCTGTACCGGGGACCGGCAACGGGAGCGCAACCCTCGGTGTCGCGCCTGTACCGGGGACCGGCAACGGGAGCGCAACCCTCGGTGTCGCGCCTGTACCGGGGACCGGCAACGGGAGCGCAACCCTCGGTGTCGCGCCTGTACCGGGGACCGGCAACGGGAGCGCAACCCTCGGTGTTGCGCCGGCACTGCGCTCAGCCAGTGAGCGGGAACCGGTCTCCACATGGGATCCGAACCCTCGGCGGGAGCGCCGCCGCACTCCCAAGCGGCGCACTCTCCAGTGCGCCACTGGGCTGGCCCAAAGTTTCTGTCGTTTTAATTATAATTTTTTATTTGGAGATAATTGCAGATGAAATAGTACAAAGAAATCCCATGTGCTTTTTACCAAGTTTTCCTTAATGGTAAAATCTTGTAAACTATATCACAACTAGCATATTGACATTGATATAGTCAAGATAACAAGACACTTCCTTTACTACAAAGGCCCCTAATGACTATGTCCTTTTTTTTTTTTTTTAGCCAAATCAATTCCCTTCTACTCTCAACTCCTCTTTAATCCCAGGAAATTACCAATATGTTCCCATTGCTATAATTTTGTAATTTCGTGAGTATTATAAATAAATAGGATCACACACTACTCAAGTGGCTCGTTTCAAGTAACATGATCTCTAGAGAGTCATCCTAGTTGTTGTAGGTATCAAAAGTTTGTTTCTTTTTATTGTTGAGTAGTGTTCCATGGTATGGATATTAGAGTTCATTTTATCACTCACCTGTTGAGGAACATCTTTTTCTTTCCCCCTGCTGTTAGGAATAAAGCTGATGGAAACATTTGTGAACAGCTTTTTGTGCGAACATAGGTCTTCATTTCTCTGGGATAAATGATCATGAGTACAATTGCTGAGTCCTGTGGTAATTACATATTTAGTTTAAGAGACTGCTAAAGTGTTCTTGAGAGCTACTGTACAACTCCACACTTCCCTTGGCAATGTGTATGTGATCCAGTTTCTGTGAATCTTTGCTAGAATTTGATGTCACTATTTTTTATTTTAGCCATTCTGATAGAGGTGCAGTAACATCTCATTGTAGTTTTTAATTCACATTTCCTTAGTGGCTAATGATTATGAACATATTTTCATGTGCCTATTTGCCATTAGTAAATCCTGTTGTCTGGAATGTATCTTCATGTCTTTTGCTCTAATCAGATTGTTTGTTTACTGTTTTTATATATCGTTGATATTTTTTCTTTGTTGCCTATGTGGCTTGTAAATATTTTCTTCCACTCTGTAGCTTGTCTTTTCAAATCTTTAACAGCATCTTTCTCACAATAAAATTTTTTAAAATATTTAATGAAGTCCATTTTTATTAATCTTTCCTTTTATGTATGATGTTTTCTGTGCCAAGTCCATGTACCCTTTACCTAAACCTATATCTTGAAGATTTTTCTCCTGGTTTGATTTTCTAAAAGTTTAATAGCTTTAACTTTTACATTTAAGTAAATGATTCATTTTTAGTTTTTTTTATAGATTTAGGTCAAATTTATCTTTTTTAGGGGGGGCAATAGATATCCAATTGCTCCCACAGCATTTATTGAAAAGGCTGTCTTTCCTCCATTAAATTGCTTTTGCATCTTTGTGAAACATCAATTAGGCGTATTTGTGTGGGTCTTTCTCAGTTCTCTATTCTGTTCCATTGATTCATGTTTTTGTCTCCCTGCTAATACATGTTCTTGACTATTGTAGTTGTAGATTAATTCTTAAATTGGATATACTAATTCTTCTCATTTTATTCTTCTTTTTCAAAATTGTTTTAAATACATTACTTGTAGAGTCTTTCTATATAAATTTTAGGATAATCTGCTCTATATTTACAAAAAGGTAAAGTATGCTGGAATTTTGATAAGAATTGTGTCAAGCCACTATATCAGTTTGGGGAAAATTGATATATTTACTGTGTTGATTTTCTAAATTCAGGAACTTGGTGTGTTACTCCACTTACTTATATCTTTGATTTTTTTTAATCAACATTGCATAATTTTCAACATGTAGTCCTATACAAGTTTTATTAGATTTACAAAGAATTTCATTTTTTGAACTATTATAAATAGCGTATTTTGAATTTCATTGTCCATGTGTTTCTTGCTAGCATGAAAACATATGATTGATTTTTTTTTATGTTTATCTTTTATCCTGCAACCTTGCTGAACTCATTTATAAGCTCTAGAAATATTTTTATAGATTGCTTGGAATTTTCTAAGTAGACAAATGTGCTATCTGCAAAAACGGTTTTCTTTCTGATCTGAATGTCTTTTCTTTTTCTCTCCTATTGCATTGACAAAAACCCACAGCACTATGTTGAAAAAAAGTGGTAAGAGAAGACATCTTTGTTTTATTTGTGATTTTAGGGAGGGCATTCAGTCTTTCATCATTAAGTACATTGTTACCCGTACGTATTTTTGCATTGCTGTTTATCAAGTTGAATTCCCCTCTATTTCTATTTTTCTGAGAGCTATTACAAATGAAGGTCTAATTCTGTTAAATGCTTTTTCTGCGTCTATTGATATGATCACGTGATATTTCTTCTACAGCTTGTTAATACAGTTGCTATGGGTTGAATGTATTAGGCCTCAACAGTCAGCTTAACATAAGAACACCTGCTACTCCCTCACCCTGTCCCACTATCCCCTCCCTTTCCCTCAAGACCAGTATGTTCCAATAAGAACGTCTGGTACAACTCACTCTGTCTCCTGATCTCCTCCCTTTCTCTCAGGCTGGTGTGTTCTGATAAAAACATCTTGTATGAAAACAACAACAAAAAAACCCCTACAAAGCCATTACGGAATGCTGAGCACTCAGAATAGTTGCTCAACCCCCTCCCAGACAAACCCTATAAAGCCTCTGCTGTCTGTACCAGGGCGGAACACTGATATTTCAGATTCCCCTCCAGGTTCACTGGAGTAAACTCCCTTGCTTGATAACATTTGGCTCGAAGTCTTTCATTCTGTTTGTCTTGCCAACCTAACAGAATGTGTCCCCCAAAAGTTCATGTGTTGAAAACTTAATCCCCATCATAACAGTGTTAACAAGATGGAAAATCCGATTACGATACTTGAAAGGAAGAGCCTTTGAGAGGTGATTGAATCTTGAGGACTGGGCTCTCTTGAATGGATTAATCCATTCATGGAATAATGGGTTAATGGTTTAATGGGTTATGTAGAGCTAGGGCTAGGGTCTGGAGCTCACAGACCCCTTAAACCCATTCACAAACCCTTCATACGCAGGTCTATGAGCTAGGTAACCGGAAAAAAGGTCCTGGGAGCCTTGGCTGAATTAGGAATAGTCTTTATTCAGCACACACAACACTATGGGCTAAGCAGTACAAAGAGAAACTCAGAAACTCAACTGCTACTGGCAAAGTCCAAAGAAAAACTGAAACTGAGCAGTGGCCCGCAGAGCAAACATGCACCATTGTTAGATGTGAGCTCTCTGCTGCCAGCCTGCTTCACAAAACTGCAGAACACACAAAAGCAATTAACTAGAAAGATATATGGGTGCACATGCACACTAACTCCACCCACACAAATTCCCCAGCCAGACCCAAGCCGAGGGAGCCTGACTAAATTATTCTATTTTCCCCACAGGTTATCAGGGAGTGTTTCCAATGGCATTATAAGGAGAGAAAGTGAGAACCTTTACACTCTCAAGCTCTTGCTATTCTCAACATGTGATATCTCAGTTACCTACCAAGAAGGCGGCCCTCACCAGATGCACCCCCTAGACTCGGACTTCCAGCCTCCATAACTGTAAGAAATAAATTTCACTTTCTATATAAATTATCCAGTTTCAAGTATTCTGTTATCAATGACAGAAAATGGACTAATACAATGGTGATTTGCATAGATTAGTTTTTAAATATTTAAAATAGTCAATCAGCCTTGAACTCTAAAACAAACATCACTTGGTCATAGTTTAAAATTATTTTTATATATTGCTGAATTTTATGTGCTAATATTGTCATTTTTAAAATTTTATTAATTTTTCTACATTCTATGACGTTGTTGTAGAACAGTTGGGAGGAAGAGGGAGAGGGGAAAAGGGAAGGAAATGGGATAGAGAAAGGAAGAGGGGTGGGACTGAGGCCTGTAGTACTCCCCACATTCCCACAGGGGAGACTGGTGGACTTCCAGTGGTGGCTTGGTTATTGCCAGGCTGGGTGCAGATGTCAAGGGGGATGTGGCAATAGACCTCATCCTTGGGCCTTGCTGATTATTTCTGGGCTTGTTGCTCATGCAGTGGGGGAGGTGTGGACGAGGCCCTCGGCACCCCGCCCTGGCTCAGGAGAGGGTAGGGTGTCTCTTGTGGTGGCTTAGTCGTCATTGCTGGGCTGGTTGTTCATGTGGGGGGGCATGGACGAGGCCCTCAGACCCCCACTGCCTCAGCTTGGGGGAGTGCAGGGTGACTCCTGCAGTGACTCAGTGTTTGCCACTGGGCTGGTTGCTTTTGCAGGGGCAGGGTGTGGATGAGGTCCTTGACCCCCCACCACCCTGGCTCGGGAGTGCCCGGGGCATGTCCTGTGGGGCTTGGCGGTCATCACTGGGGTGGTTGCACTTGTTCCGGAGTGTGGCCAAGGCCCTGGGCTCCCATTTTTGGGACTAGTTGTGGGTGTCGGGGGCATGGCTGAGGCCCTTGGCCCTTCACTCTTCCTGGCTTGGTAGCCCAAGGGACTTCCAGTCCTTCTAGGTATTATAGGCATTCTTTGGTGAAATAAGACCTTTACTAATTATCAAACTTTATCTCTGGTTGTGGGTGCCTTTTTTTTTTTTTTTTTTTTTTTTTTTCCAGTTCTGTGCTGGATTATTGGCTGTTCCCACCACTTAAACTCTGCAATGGAACTAATTTGTTGTCCTTTGCTTACTTCTAAAATGGGGGAACTTCCTGTGGGGACCAGTACTTGAGCTCTGAGGGTGAGCTAAATTGCTGCTTTGCTGCTGATTCCCTAGGGAGGCTGTTTGTGCAGCTCAGGTTTTAATGGTTGACTTTATAGGTACTTCTGGATCTGCTGAAATCTGGTGCACCTGGGTTGTATAGAAACACTGGTCTGGGCCTGAGTCTTTTCATCAAACTGCACCCCTTGCAATTCTACATTCCTGACCAGTCTCTTCTGAGTGGTTCTATGCCGATTGGGGGGCAGATCAGCTGTCCTTGCTGTGCTCCAGTGTTCTCCCGGTGGTACTGTCTCCCCACTGCCCGTGCTCCAAACACTTCCCATGGGATGGGCCATGGTTTGGTCCCTTGCAATGACTCACCAGCCTCTGAGTAGCTCCTTTTTTTCAGTTGTTGTGGCTCCTTGATCCTAAGTGGGTCCACAGGAACCCTGTTGGTGGTACTGCTGGCCTCGGGGCCACCAAGGCCCTCTTCTCCCCTGCTGCCTCCAAGCAACTTCATCCAAAGGGCACAGAAGTGGCTTTTTGTTGGCTCCTGCTCTGTGTGCTCAGCAGCTCCAGCCTTAAATTGGCCATGGCATGAAATGGTCAGAGCGATTTTTTCTTTCTCTTATTGTGGCCTCTCCCACCTTCATGCACTCCATAGGTCTCTCTTCCTCTTCCTCTGAGCTCTAGTGCCACCAGCTTGGCTGTCATTGCTTTTTAATAGTTGCAAATTAATTTCTGAGAGAGAGTGACTCTGGGGA
>NW_007727248.1:232158-233881 GCF_000696425.1 Galeopterus variegatus
GATTTTTTCTTTCTCTTATTGTGGCCTCTCCCACCTTCATGCACTCCATAGGTCTCTCTTCCTCTTCCTCTGAGCTCTAGTGCCACCAGCTTGGCTGTCATTGCTTTTTAATAGTTGCAAATTAATTTCTGAGAGAGAGTGACTCTGGGGACCGTCTATTCTGCCTTCTTGACTGGAAACCTTATTTGCTCATACTGTTAACTTTAAAATTTTTTGCCTGTATATTTATGAGGGATATTGATATTGGTCTTTTTTTTTCTGTTTTGGTATCAATGTTATGCTAGATTAATAAGATGAGTTGGAAAGTATTCTCTTTTCTATTTTCTGGAAGAGATTATTTTAAATTGGTGTTAACTCTTTTCTAAACATTTGGCAAATTTCTCCAGTGATTCCACGTGGGCCTGAAAATTTGGAGGGAAGAGGTTTTTTTATTAATTAGTCATTCAATTTCTTTAATAGTTAAAGGGCTATGCAAATTATCTATTTCTTTTTGAGTAAATGGGATAGTTTGTGTTTTTCCAGAAAGTGGCCCATTTCATCTAAGTTATCAAATATATTTGTGAAAAACTTCTCATAGAATTCCCTTATTATCCATTTAATATATGCAATGTGTATAGTAATAGGCCATTTCATTGCTGATATTGTCAGTTTTTATCTTTTCATTTTACTTTGCAAGTCTTTCTAGAATTTTTTGAAATTATCTTTTCAAGGAACTGTTCTTTATTAATTTTTATCTATTCTCTTGTTTTTAATTTCATTGACTTTTAATCTTATCTTTATTATTTGCTCTTTCTGCCTGCCTTGGGTTTATTTTGCTTTTGTTTTCCCTAGGTTCTTGAGGTGAAGTACTAGATTATTGATTTGACACCTTTCCTCTTTTCTAATGTATGAATTCAGTGTTATAAATTTCCCTCTCAGCACAGATTTAGTTTTGTCACTCAAATTTTGTTATGCTGTGTTTCATTTATATCATGTCCATGTAATTTAATTTTTTTTTTCTTCTTGACCTATGGGTTATTTAGCAGTATGTTGTTTAGTTTTAAAGTATTGGAAGATTTTCCTATTATCATATTGTTATTTCTAGTTTGATTCCATTGTGATTGGAGAATACACACTACATCATTTTAACTATTTTATATTTATTTAAGTTTATTTTATGACTGAAGATATGGCCTGTCTTAATATATGTTCTATGATCACTTGAACTAATGTATGTCCATTTTTTGGTAGGGTGTTGAGTGTCCTATTAATGTCTATTTTCTGCTTCTGAAGGTATTATTGAGTACTATGTCTCTCTTATTTATCTATTTGTTCTATCAGTTGTTATAGAGTACTGTTAATATCTCCAGCCATGATTGTGAATTTATCTATACTCTTTTCGATTTAATCAGTTTCAGCTTCACACATTTTACACTTCTATTGTTTGGTGCACATTCATTTAGGATTATTATATCTTCTTGGAAGACAAACCTTTTTATTATTATATAGTTTACCTCTCTGTTTCTGCTAATTTTCTTTACTCTGATGACTACTTTATCTGATATTATGAGGGTGCTTCAAAACCTTGTGGAACAATAGAATTAAAAGATAAAACCTTCCCATGAACTTTTTGAAGACCCCTTGTATAGCTACACCTGCTTTCCTTGCACTAATGTTTGTATATTTTTACATTCTTTACCTTCCAATCTGCCTATATCATATTTATAATGAGTTTCTTCTAGAC
>NW_007727248.1:235026-236103 GCF_000696425.1 Galeopterus variegatus
GAGCGCCGCCACGCTTCCCAAGCGGCGCACTGTAGCAGTGCGCCACCGGGCCGGCCCTATGTATTTGACTTTTTAAAGATTCCATGTTTAGGTGAATCCCATAGTATTTGTCTTTCTGTGCCTGTCTTACTTCACTTAGCATAATATGTTTCATGTTTATCCATGTTGCAAATGGCAGTATCTTCTCTAAGGCTGAATAATATCCCATTGTGGGTATATATATATGTGTTTGTGTATATGTGTGTGTGTGTATACACACACACACACACACACACACACACACACATATACATATATATATACACTCACCATAATTTCTTTATCCATCATTATTAATGGACACAGATTGTTTCCATATCTCGGCTATTATGAATAATGATGCAATGCACATGGGAGAACAGATATCTCCAGGAGGTGTTGATTTAAATTCTCTTGGGAATATACCTAGCTGCATCATAATTTTTGACGAGGCCCCCAAACAACACAATGGGGAAAAAATAGCCTCTTCAATATATGGTGCTGGGCAAACTAGATATTCACATGCAAAAGAATAAAACTGGACCCTTATCTTACACCATACATAAAAATAAACACAAAATAGATTAAAGACCTGAGTATAAGATTTAAAACCACAAAACTCCTAGAGGAAAACATAGGGGGAAAACTCCTTGATATTGGCCTTGGTAATGATTTTTTGGATATCACACCAAAAGTTCAGGCAACAAAAGCAAAAAGAAACAAGTGGGACTATATTAGAATGTTTCTGTTGCTTATAACAGAAATAACTGAAACTGGGTAGTTTGTACAGAAACAGTATTTATTACTCACAGTTTGGGAGGCCGGGAAGTGCAAGGTCCAGGGGACACATGTGGTGGGAGCCTCATTAGTGGGTAGTGAGTTTTCACAGCAAAAAAGGGTGTCACATGACAGATGGCAGAAACAGAGAGAGATAGCTCCTCCTCATGTGCTATCCTTTTAAAGCCCTCAGAACCATGCCTGTGACCATCCTTAAACCGTCAACTTAATCCATTTACTAATGCATGGCCCTCATAATCTAATCACCTTTTTAAGGCCCCA
>NW_007727248.1:236397-242889 GCF_000696425.1 Galeopterus variegatus
TCAACTTAATCCATTTACTAATGCATGGCCCTCATAATCTAATCACCTTTTTAAGGCCCCATCTTTCAATTACCATAATAGGATTTCCCAACCTTCAACAGTTACAATGGGGATTAAGTTACGATGAGTTTGGGGGGACATTCAATACATAGCAAGGACTATGTCAAATTAAAAAGCTTCTGCACAGCAAAGAAAACAAACAATAAAATTAAAAGGCAGCTTACAGTTTGGAAGAAATATTTGCAAACCATATAGTTGATAAGGGGCTAATATCTAACATAAAGGAATTCACACAACTCAATAGCAAAATACTCCAAACAACCTCATTTTAAAATGGGCAGTCAACTTAATCCATTTACTAATGCATGGCCCTCATAATCTAATCACCTTTTTAAGGCCCCACCTTTCAATTACCGTAATAGGATTTCCCAACCTTCAACAGTTACAATGGGGATTAAGTTACGATGAGTTTGGGGGGATATTCAATACATAGCAAGGACTATGTCAAATTAAAAAGCTTCTGCACAGCAAAGAAAACAAACAATAAAATTAAAAGGCAGCTTACAGTTTGGAAGAAATATTTGCAAACCATATAGCTGATAAGGGGCTAATATCTAACATAAAGGAATTCACACAACTCAATAGCAAAATACTCCAAACAACCTCATTTTAAAATGGGCGAAGAACCTGAAAAGAAACGTTTCTAAAAAAGATATAAAAATGGCCAACAGGTATATGAAAAGGTAGTCTCCATCACTAATCACCAGGCAAATGCAAATCAGAACCACAAGGAGATATCACCTCACACCTGTTAGGATAGATATTATCACAGAGACAGGAGATAACAAGTGTTGTAGAGGGTGTGAAAAAAAAATAGGACCCTTGTATGTTGTTGAAAATGTAAGTTGGTAGCACCATTATTGAAAACCATATGGAAGTTTCAGAAAACATTAAAAATAACTACCTATATTGTTTTTGAACCTATCTCTTTAGTGGCTGATCATGTATTACATTATATGTATACTACTTTTCACAGACTAATAGTGTCATCATTTATGAGTCGAAAGATAAACATTGCCTCACTTTTTGACCTAGCCTTTCTTTTATAATATGATTGATACCATATTAAGTATATTCTTAAATATTTCTTCTACATATATTTAGAATCACGTTAGTTATAATTTTTCCTTCAGCCAATATAATTTAGAAAACCAAAAAAAAAGCAAGCCTGATATAATTACCTTTTAATATTTATTTGTTTTGCTTACTGTATTATTTCTCTGATGTTTCAAGGTTTATTTCTTTCTATATTGAGAATTTCATTTAGCCATTCTTTTAGGGTAGGTGTACTGGGTGATAAATTCTCTTGGTTTCCCTTCATCTGAAATGTGCTGATTTTTCCATTCTTGAAGGATGATTTGGCTGGATATATGATTCTGTGTTGGCATTTCTTTCAACACATGAAAAAATTATTCCATTGTATTTTGGATCCCAAGGTTTCTGAGCCACTATCATGTGATTTTTTTTTTCCCCCTCCTAAACATGTCATTATTCTCTGGCTGCTTTCAAGTTTTTCATTAGTGTTTATTTTCAGAGCTTTTATTATGGTGTGTCTAGATGTTGATTTATTTGGTTTTATCTTACATAGAATTTGCTCAGCTCCTTTAATCTGTAGGTTTATGTCTTCCACCAAATTTAGGAAATATTCTGTTGTTATATTTTTGCATATGTTTTAGCTTCATCCTTTTTTCCTCTCCTAGTTCTCTGATGACACAAACGTAATATCTTTTGTCAGCTCCTTTAATCTGTAGGTTTATGTCTTCCACCAAATTTAGGAAATATTCTGTTGTTATACTTTTGCATATGTTTTAGCTTCATCCTTTTTTCCTCTCCTAGTTCTCTGATGACACAAACGTAATATCTTTTGCTATATTTTCACAGATCCCTGATACTATGCTTGTTTTCATTCAGCCTATTTTCTCTATTTTGTTCAGTTTGTGTCATTTGTATTCTATTTTACTTACATTTTACTGATCTTTCATCTACCCCTTCATTCTGCTTAGCCCACTTGCTGAGTATTTCATTTTGGTTATTATATTTCTTCAGTTCTAAAAATCAAGTTTGATCTTTCTTTATATCTCCTATTTATTTACTGAGACTTTCAATTTCTTTAGTGAGTCCTTTTAATATTTCATTTGCTAAGCTGGTTTGTAATTGATGTTGAAGCGTTTTTATCATGGCAACTTTATAATCTTTGTCAGATAATTCTTATATGTCTGCTTTTTCAACATTGACAATTACTTTTTTGTCTCTTCCACTCTTCTATTCAGAAACAGAGATCCTCCTGTTTCTTGGCATGACAACTGATTTTTGACTGAAAATATGGCAGTTTTATATTATGTAATGTGACACTTTGGATCTTATTTAATCCTTTTTTAGCTGGCTTTCTCTGAAAACACTCTGGCAGAGGAAGAGAAGCAGGGCACTGCCTTGTTATTGCCAGGTAGAGGCAGAAGTCTAGGTTCTACAACTGGCCACCATTAACACTTGTAGGAGGGGTTCCTCATCACTGCTGAGTGAGGATGGAACTTCTGGCCCTGCTATAGTCTCCACCAACAACGCAGTGGAAACAGTCTAATTACCACTCAGTGACAGAGAAAATGCTGGCTTTCCACTAGATGTCCTCTAATTCCACCCCAGCTATGAAAGAGGGGATACTTCTTTACTGCTGGGTGAGGATAGGAGTCCAGGATTCCCACATAGTCTCAACTAACATTGCTGAAAGTGAGGAAAGTGCTTGTAATGGGCCAGGGAGGATGAATGTCTTAGCTCCATACTCAGCTTTCTTTGACACCACCCCAGTAGAGGTGCTGGGGTACTTTTTGACTCACAAGAGCGAAAATCTAGATTCTTTACTCAACCTTTGTTGGCATGGATGGGCTCAAAAGTATTTTCTCTGTTTGGCTGAACACTGAGTGATTATTGTTTTCCTGTCTTGCTGCCCCATTGACGTATGAAAACCTGCCCCTTTCTTGGACTTTTGGCTATAGAGAGCAGGCTTTTGTTGGGGCTTTTTGTTTGTTTTTGATTTGCACCTATTGGCATTTCTAGGTTGCTAGCTTTTTCAGCTCCAAGTGTGGGATATATAAGGCAAAAAGAAAACTCAGGGAATTTGTCACTTCATTGCTCTAGTCCCAGAACTTTAGCTAGTTTTCCTTCTCTCTACTTTTTAGAGTCTTCCTATGTTTGTTTTATATATAATGACCCGGGTTTTAAGTCATACTTAGGAGGATGAATAGGGACTTCATCTTCCCAAAAGTGTAAGTGCTAATACCTTTTCGATTAATCAACCTCTATTATTATTTCAATGGCTTCCAAATTTCCAAAGCTATTGGATTGTTCTCCATCTTTAGAATGAGAATATTTCTTTGGACATGACAAATACATGATTGTTAATTATCTTCTAGTTTTCAAGTCCAGCAGCTATTTTATAAATTGTACCATCTTGGGACTATCTTCTGCATAGTTCTTGGACCTATACCTTTCTCATCATACTAACTGTGTCCAGGTAATATTACCTATTAACTAGAGTAGAAGAGAAGAAAGCCAGATAACAATGGACTGAAGCATAAACATGAGGGGACTCATGGGACAAAGTGAGCACAGACTTGCTTCTCATTCTAAGACATTTAATTGAGAAAGAAATGAGACTGCAAGATGAAATAGAAGGAAGGTTTTTAGGAACGAAAAACTTGAAGATAGATTTAGTTAGTAGGCAAGAAGTCTGAGAACTAAGATTCGGGAGAGAAAAGTGTAAAGATGTAAAATAGTCCTGAAGGAAATGTAAGGTTTGGGATTTTGCGTGCAGGAATAGGTATTGACTTGGAACAGACAGAGACTCAATCCAGCCTCTAACTTAAGAGACAGACATATATGAGAATGTGTGTGCAAATTAGTAAATCAGGAGGCAAGAGGTTGAGGAAGATCATCAAGTAGTCACAACTGAGTCAAGTTTCAGGTAAAATATCTTCCTGAGATTAAGAGAATGTTGGGTACATGGGAGGTAAAGTGAGTAGTAAAACTTTAAGAAAGTCAGTGATGGACATGGAGATGAAGCTTATCGCCATCAAGTGCAGTGATTGGCAGGATGGAGACTAAGAATGTGCTAAGTTTCTTATGTATTATTTTGTGTATGTTCTATCACAAAATTTACTCGGGTTTCTGGTTAGTTAAGGCAGTCCTTATTTTTCATCCAAAATTAAGATATACAGTTCACTGAGGAATAAAGGTAGATATGCAAGGACAGTTGTGCTGGTCTGAGAAGGGTTCAAAGGATAAACATTGTATCCAAGCTGGGAAAGAAGAGTCCTGGAAGGTACAGATTGGTTACATGAAAATAAAGAAATTCAGGAAGGAAGGAGGTTTATGATGACAAAGAATGACTTTAATGAGAGGAATAAAGCAAGAGACAGAAAGATAAGGAATGGTGCAGATGATTGGGCAGTGGTGGAGATGTCCATTTATCTACAAAACTGTTGAACCCTCCATTTGCAGTGGAAACACCGATGCCTATATCCCTAAATGAATCCATGGAGCACAGTAATATTTCCCCTCCTCTGCCTTGTCAGTCACAATCACATGTTTTAGAATTTTCATAAGTCAAAAACTAATATCATATTAAGTAACTGAGATGTGCAATTTGTTACAATAACTATCAAAGTATTTAAAACAAGATATTAGAGATCAAATTTCTGAGGTAGAGTGGATCTAAATGATGATTAGTTCCTTAAGTTGGAAAAATTTGAAAATGTCTCTTGTGATTCTCTAAAACTTTGATTTTTTATAACTGGGGCTTGGTGGGATGTTGAAATGTATTTCTTGAATTTTATACTCATTGAATCTGTTTTCGATCTTTGTGGTTACATGTAAAACTTCTATTTCAATCTTCCCAGAGCAACTCAAAGTATTTGAAGAAAGTTATAATGCATTTTATGGTTTGATATAAGCTATTTCTAAACCATAAGCTTCTAATTTTTTCCAACTACTCCTCATAAAGAGTACTTAGGTGAGTAAAAGACTAGCACCAACTCAAGGTCCTAATCTATAAGGGACATTGAAAAGACACTGGATATGTAGTGAGAAAGGGAAACTTTTATTTAGCAGACTCTCAGGGATAGTACTGTATCTGGTTGGATGAAATGCTTTTATAAGCTGTATAGGGTGGAATGGTGAGGCAGTGTGAGATACTCTTCCAGGGCAAATCTAGCAAAAAAATAAGATATTTCTGTATTGTCTTCTAAGGGAGCTGTGTCTGGTTATTCATGTGACTTGCTTGGCTGAATGGCATATGCAAGTTTGGGGCCAGTGTTTAGTTGCTTGGAAAAGTAGAATACTGGTAGAAAGCAGTCAATAGAAAGTCTGATTCTTTACTTTTCCTATCTATATGTTCAGACTGTGCTCTGAGTTAAGGTTAAATGAATATTTAATAAAATTCCCTTCAAAGTACTAGAAAATTATTACCTAGCCTAGTAAATCCTCATGACCTTGTCTAGCCCAGGTTATAGAATAAGATCACTAGACTTCTCAACCTTCTGATCTATCTCACTTTAAAAACTTCCATTTCAATATGTCCCTATTAAAAAGAAGGCACCAAAAATTGAATACATTTCTATGGGTATGGTCTTAACAAGCAAAGAATAGAAGTATCACCTTCCTTATTGTAGATATTTTATTTCAGTGGATTCAATCATAGATTGCATTAGCTTTTTTGATGATCACATCCACAGTAAATTTATATTTAGTTTTGCTGTGAAATTTATTCTTAAATACTCTTACATCTCTCTCTGTATTAAGCTTCATTTTCTTCCAACTTATACGTAGGCAGTCACTTTTGAAATCCCAGGATGGTATATTTTAAATAGAAATATAACAAGCAGACCTGTTCAAATATCATTTGCTGTGAAATTTATTCTTAAATACTCTTACATCTCTCTCTGTATTAAGCTTCATTTTCTCCCAACTTATACGTAGGCAGTCACTTTTGAAATCCCAGGATGGTATATTTTAAATAGAAATATCACAAGCAGACCTGTTCAAATATCATACAGAGTTACAGAGTTAAACTTTCTACAGGAGTACACAATCTCAGCATGAACTGAAACAAGCTATAAAATACTTGACAATAGATTTCTATTTTAGTATGCCTACTTTGTCACAAGTTCTGCATCTGAGGGTCTTTGCATAAATAGACGACACAATGATAGATTGTTTTCTTGGCTGTTGTATTTGTTATGCCCCTTGTGTAAGTAATGGTCAAGCAAACCAAAAAGCACAGAATATATGAACTACTGTATAAAGAATATAGATCTTGTAGTCATATGTGCAAAACCACTCACGCTTCTGACCTCACCTACTCTTCTCTTTCTCACTTGATCCATCCAGCATGGTGCAGATGCTTTAAATCAGGAATATACTTGAGTTAATTTTTTTTTT
>NW_007727248.1:244135-245385 GCF_000696425.1 Galeopterus variegatus
GAGTTTATGATAGAGAAGCATATGTGACAACAGTAGGACAAAGTATGAGGAAATAGAAACATACTTAATAAGTTTCTTAGTGTGTGTAGGAAGTGGCATAATATCAAAGGTAGACTGTGTTAAGTTAAAGGTTTATTTTGTAAACCCAGTGAAACCACTAACATTTTTTAAAGGGGTATAACAAACAAGTTTGTAGAGGAGACAAAATAAAATCTTAAAAATGCTCAATTAATTTAAAAAAGGCAAGACAAAATATAAAAGAAACAAAAAACATGAGACAAACAGAATGCAAACAGAATCTAAATTATGGTAGGCATAAACAGGAANTGTAAGTAATGGTCAAGCAAACCAAAAAGCACAGAATATATGAACTACTGTATAAAGAATATAGATCTTGTAGTCATATGTGCAAAACCACTCACGCTTCTGACCTCACCTACTCTTCTCTTTCTCACTTGATCCATCCAGCATGGTGCAGATGCTTTAAATCAGGAATATACTTGAGTTAATTTTTTTTTTTCCTCAGGTTTTCAGAACTGCTTATTCACAGTGCTGTTCTTCTACAAATAAGGTGCAAAAATAATTCTCTCACAAATATAATTAAATATTAATATCAAAAAACAAAGGAAAGGTGGTATTTGGAAATACATTTTGAAAATAATCTTTAGATATTCCCACTTCTGGCTTTGGTGAAGTAACTGTTATAGGCCTTGCCCACCTATTGAAAACAAATGGAAAACTGAATAAAATAAGTGAAACAAATGAAGCAGACCTTGGACAACAGACAGCTCAGGACTGTGATCCCTGAGAGAAGGGAAACAAAAAGAGGTGAGCTCTGGTTTTATGCCTGGAGGCTCTTCCTGATTTTTTGGCACGGGGAGGGGTAACCTACTCAGAGCACAGTGATCTTGCTGAACAGAGGAGACAAAGACTCAAGTTTGGAGAGTGATGTAGCTAGAATTTGCAGGGCAGGGTATTAGAGACAACTATACAGAGAAATAACTCTGAAAGTCTGCATAAATTTCCCACTGAGTCTTTGATAAATAATATAACAAAATGTCTGTGAGAATTTGTCACCAGCAGTATAGGACTACAAAAATGTTATGTGAAAACTCAGATTCTCACAAAGGAAGGAAAAACACTAGAAGAGGTATAGGTGTGAGTAAATATAGGAGTTTTCTTTCTATTATTTAAAAAATAGTAAACATATAACTGACTATGTAAAGCAAAAACGGTAACAATGAATTGAG
>NW_007727248.1:246424-249259 GCF_000696425.1 Galeopterus variegatus
GGTTGTTTGCTCGTTAAAAACAAAAACAAAAACAAACTACACACACACACACACACACACAAACACACACACACACACACACACTATGGCAATCTTAATAAAAAGAAAGCTGGTGTAGCTATGTTAATATAAAAAAAGGCAAATTTCAGAATAAAGAATGTTGGCAGGGATAAAAATGAATATTTAATAATAAAATAATTCATTGTGAAAAAATAATGATTCTAAAAGTGGACACCCTTAATTTCAGAGTTTCAAAATACATGAAACAAAACCTGATAGAAATGAAAAAAGAAATTGACAAACCCACAATTATATAGTTAGGTATTTTAACACATTTCAATAATTGACAGAAAAAAATAGAAAATCAGTAAGTATAGATTTCAACACCACTCCCAATCAAGTTGACCTAATTGACATCTTTAGGATGTTCCAAACAACTGACAACTATTTATTCTTTAAGTACACATGGTATATTTCATCAAATTAAACTATATCCTGGGTCATAAAACACAATTTAAAGGTAAAAGAAATAAAATCACACAGTTTGTTTTCTAATCACCAGCAAATTAAGCTAGAAATGAGTAACAGAAAGATATTTAGAAAATCATTAAGCATTTGGAAATGAATCTAAGTAATTTATAAGTCAAAGAAAAAATTGGAAGGGAAATAAAAATATTTTTTCTATCAAATGCTAGTAAAATGCAAGATGTAAAAATTTGTGCAACACAGTTCAAGCAGTGCACAGAGGATAATTTATATTTTAAATATCTACATATGAAAGAAGGTTTAAAATTATTCGTCTAAATTTTTATCTTAATAAAATAGTAAAAGGTGGTAATATTAAATTCAAAGTAAGCAGATGAAAGGAACAGAAAATCAGAAATTGATGAAATTAAACATACACACAAATGATAGGGTAAATAAGGAAAACCAAAAGCTGGTTATTTCAAAAGATCAATACAATATATAAAACCATAAGTAAAACTGAGCAGGAGAATAAAGGAAAGAAGCACAAGTTCCTAATGTTAATAATGAAAGAGGGTCATCATTATAGATCCCACAAATATTATAATATTGCATTACAAACCTTTATGCTAATAAATTCAGTAATTTTGCTAAAATACACAAATTTCTTGAAAAGCACAAATTACTGAAGCTGACATGAGAAAAAACTTTTAAAAATTAGAACACTGCTATATCGTCTGAGGAATTTGAATTCATAGTTAAACAAACAATAACTTCACAAAAAGAACACTCCAGATCCAGAGAACTTCACTGGTGAAGTGTATTAAACAGTTAAAGATGAAATATTACCAATTTTACACATATTCTTTTAAGAAAATAGAGGAGGAGATACTTTCTAATTAGAATCAAGAGCCCAGTATTGATACTGAATCTGTAAAAGACATAAAGAAAACTGCAAACTGCAAACCAATATCCCTCAATGTTAACACAAAAATGTTTTTAAAAATAACAAATCAAATCTAGCTATATGTAAAAAGAAAAACACATCATAAGCCAGGGTTTATCTCAGAAATTCAAGGTTTATCACTTACAAAATCAATTAATACAATTCACCATTAAATAAAACAAAGGGGAAAAAAAGCATTTAATAAGAATTTGACAGAAATATTATCAGTCCCTGACAAATCTTTCTGCACACTAGGAATCGGGTAAAGGGTATCTTCAAGAACTTAAAGCTAACATCATAATTGATGGTAAAAAAACTAAATGCTTTTCTCTAAAATTGGGAAAAATGCAAGGATTTTCTTTTCATCGCTCCCATTAAACATTATACAAGAGTACTTCAAAAAGTTTATGGAAAGATTCATATTATCTTCTAATTCTATTTTTCCATGAATTTTTTGAAAGTCCCATCATACTACATATACTAGTGGGTGCCATAAGCAAGACAAAGAAATTCAAGTCATTCAATTATCTTTTAATGGAATAAGGCAAATTTATGTTTGCAGCTGACAATTATGTCAGAAATAATATTACATTATAAAAATTATGTTAAAGGAAACTCTAAATAATCTCCAAAAGGTACTAGATAAAAAAAAAATCATCATGCTGAAGGGATACCTGTACTCCAATGTTTATTGCAGCTCTATTTACAATAGCCAAGATTTGTAACCAGCCCAAACGTCCACCAGAGGAGTGGATAAGGAAACTGTGGTATATCTACACAATGGAATACTACTCTGCTCTAAAAAAGAATGAAATACTACCATTCGCAACAACATGGGTGGACTTAGAGAAAATTATATTCAGTGAAATAAGTCAGGCACAGAAAGAGAAATACCACATGTTCTCACTTATTTGGGGGAGCTAAAAATAAATAAACACACACAAACAAAGTGGGAGGAAGAAGATACAACAGTCACAACAATTCCTTGAACTTATTAAGACAAGTGAACAGATATGATGTAGCTAGGGGAGGGGAGAGGGGGATGGGGAAAAGAGGAACAGGTAAAGGGTCCCGAAAATCAACTACAATGTATATTGAGAAGTTAAAATAAAAAAACCAAAAAAGTAAATTTAGTAAGTTAGGATACATTATTTATAAATGAAAGTTAAATTTCTATATGCTATAAGTATTTAAAAAACAAGATTAAAATTCAAAAATAAAAATACTTAGGGATAAATTAAGCAAAATATGAGCAATACCTATAGAAGAAATCCTCCAGAATATTGCTGAACAAAATTAAAGAACTAAACAAACAGAAAGATAATATGTTCATGAACAGGAAGATTCAAAATTGTGAAAATGTCAAATCTTTCCAAATTATTCTACAGACACAGCACAATTCCCACCAAAATTCAGTTTTTTTT
>NW_007727248.1:249873-251425 GCF_000696425.1 Galeopterus variegatus
TTTTTTTTGTTTTTTAGAAATTTAAATGTGATTCTAAAACATATACCAAAAGAAGGATCTAAAATAAGCAAAATAACCACATGGTGAGAGTGTATACTAGTACAACCATTATGGAAAACAGTTTAAAGTTTCCTCCAAAAATTTTAAAAAGTACTACCATATGATCCAGCAATCCTACCACTTGAAGTCAGTATGTCAAAGAGATACATGCACTCTCATGTTAATTGTAGCACAATTTAAAATAGCCAAAATATGGAATCAACCTAAGTGTCCAAAAACAGATGAATGGATTAAAAAAAAAAGTGGTACATAAACACAATGGAATACTATTCAGCCATAAAAAATATGAAATCCTGTGACTTACAGCAACATGGGGACTTGTAGGACATTTACATTAAGTGAAGTAAGCCAGACACAGACATATGAATATCACATGACCTAATTCATATGTGGAACCTGAAAAAAAAATAAAATTAAAAAAATCCCAAATCAATATTATAGAGGGTGAGAGTAGAACAATGGTGTTTATTAAAGTACTTAAGACTGGGGAGGGGAGAAGTAGAGGGAAAACAGGAGGAGATTGGCTAATGGGTACACAGTTACGATTAGGCAAGAAGAATAAGTACTAGCGTTCTATTGTACAGTGCAATGACTGGTTAACAGTTAAGTTTTGTACATTACCAAATAGCTAGAGGAGAACCTTTTGAATGTTTTTACTACAAAGAAATGATAAATGAGTGAAGTGATTGATACATTAACTACCCTGACCTGATCATTATGCAACATATATGTGTGTCAAAATATCAGATTGTACCCCATAAGTATGTATAATTACAATGTGTTAATTAAAATAAATTTTAAAAAATAAATAAAATGGGCAAAATAATCTTGACAAAGGAGAAAAAATTTAAGAATTAATACCCGTTCTAAGACTTACTATAATACTATGGTAATTAAAACAGTATGGTATTGTAGACATATAGAGCAATAGAACAAATAGAAAATCCACATAAAAGAATCAAACCTATACAGTCAATTGATTTTTAACAAATGTGCTAAGTTGCTTAAATGGGAAAAGATAGTCTTTTCAACAAAAACATGGAACAACTGGCACTCGTGGGAAAAATAAATTAACCTTGATATCTACCTCACCCTTACTACATAATTAACTTGAAATACATCATAAAGCTAAATGTAAGAACTAAAGCTATACAGTCTCTTTAAGTAAATATAGTAGAACATCTTTGCAACCTTGCCATAGGCAACAATTTCTCAGGACACAAAAAACAGCAGTAATAATAAACAATGCAACAAAAGGATAAACTCACCGTCATCTTTTTAAAAAAATCTGCTCATCAAGAATATCATTAAGAAAAGTAACACAACAAAACGCAGACTGGCAAAGGATTCTATTTTGAATATACCAGGAACTCTTACACCAGGTCAATAACAGACAAACGAACCATTACAAATTGGCAAAATATTTGAAAAGACATTTTACAAAATAACACATAAGAGATGACAATATGCACAAGAGAAAATAACATGAGTA